>NC_087205.1:33569625-33597588 GCF_015104395.2 Macrobrachium nipponense
ATGTACCAGGAATTAAAGAAAAAAAAAAAGACCTTTGGAGAGAACACCACCCAAAAACAAAGAAACCAACTATAATTAGAGAAACATCTGTCAAACCAAAAAGAAAAGATATGGAGAAAGAACAAAAACAAAATAAGAACATACCTGTATCTCCTAAAATAATAATTAAAACCTATAGATGCAGAGATCCAAAACACCAAAGAAGTGGAGGAGAACCATACACGGACAATGGTGATTATGTCAAGGGTGATGAGATTACTCCATCACCAATAATGGTACAACAAGAACAGATAAAGCAATAGATATACATGATAACACGTGAATGTAACGATTGCAATGCAAACAATAACAAAAATATAACAAAAGATTGTTTAACAAACATTATAAGAAATTTAATGAAAAATAGAAAAAAAGAGGCCATTGATTTAAACACTCGCGTAAAAGGATGCATGTGTATTGAGCACTTAAAATATTATAAACAACTGAATGTCGTAAATAAAATTTTGGAAATAATTAAAATTGATAATAATGCAAAAAAAGAAAACAAAACACAACCGATATTACACAATATTTTCATAGCAACATTATACAATGGAACGTAAATGGTCTACAGACCAGATTACACTTGGGAGAAGTACAAAGGTATTAAAGGAATATGAACCAATGATATTATGTTCACAACATGTCAGTAGTACAATACCAACAATAGGTAAATATACTTAATATCAACATCACAGGAAGAAGAAGGAAATTTAGGTACAGCCCATATAGTTCATAACAAAGTATGCTATGACAAAGTACCTGTAATTGCTGACCTCCAAATATCAGGTATTAAAATTAGAATAAAAAAAAAACAATAATTTATACATTCAACTTCCCTGCCAGATATATACTTAGCTATAGACTCCGTCGTCTCCGACAGAATTTCAAATTTCGCGGCACACGCTACCGGTAGGTCAGGTGATCTACCGCCCTGCCCTGGGTGGCAGGACTAGGAACCATTCCCGTTTTCTAATCAGAATTCTTCTGTCGCCCGGACCATCAACATTGTTGTTGGTTCCTCTCGATTGGTTTTTCTTTTTCACCGGCAAATTGACTTCTTGACCGACTTTTGGTGACGTATCTGGATTGTTGGATTGGCATACGCTTTTGTGGACTGTTTTGTGGACTTGATTTTGAATTTTCTTTAATAATGTCTGACTCTGGAATGGTTGTGAGACGTTGTGTGAATGTAGGCTGTAAGGTGAGGTTGCTGAAAGCTTCGGTAGACCCTCACACGGTATGCAAGGGTTGCAGGGAGTATGAATGTTCTTTTACTAATACTTGTAAGGAATGTGAGAACTTGAGTGAGAACGAATGGAAGAATCTAACTAATTATTTAAAAAGTTAGAGAGAGAAAGAGTGAGGAAGGCTTCTTATAGAAGTTTAAGTAGTTCTAGATCTGAACTAATTCCTAGCTTGGGATCTTCCCCAAGGGTAAGTATTGCTACTTCTTCCATTGCAGCCCCTTCTCCTATTGCAGAACCTGTAGATCCAGCAAAAGAACTTGCGGATCTAAAAGCAGCCTTCAAGTTGATGGAAAACAAAATGGCTGCCATACAAGGTAAGGCTAGTGATTATTCAGTGGACAGTGATATGAGTGTCCCCAGTGTAGTGGAGGGGGCATCTGGTCGGCTCAGCAACGCTCCTAGGTCTAGACCTCTTCCAAGCTCACATGCCCAGAGGAGAAGGAATGTCGAAAACCGAAAGGAGGTTGTGGAGAATCCCCACCGATCAGGTGTCCCTTCGGCGGTTTCTGTGACACCCCAGACTGCCAAGGATCGCTATTGTAAAAGCGTCCTGCGTGAGTGTTTTTCGTCGTCGGGATCTTCATCTCTGAGACGTGATTGGAGAGATTCAGATCGATCTCGGCCACTCAAGAGGAGTTGGAAGGCTCCGACTATTGATTCGAGCCCAGAAAACTTCCCTGAGGAGTCTCCCTCGGGAGTGAAGAAGGCAAGAAGAGCCATTCTTTCAACCAGAGTGAGAAGGAGGCAGGAGGTGGAGGCTATGGACTCCTCCCCTCCTCCTTCCCCTCCTCCCGAAGAGGATAAAGAGGAGGCTACGAAGAGATTCATGATGGCGATGCAAGAGCAGATTTCGTCTTTTGTAGGAGTTCTGTCAAAGGAGCCTCCTAGAAGGAAAGACTCTTCCCTTCCGATCAAAAGATCCTCCAGACGTATGGAGGTATCTGCCGCCAGGATCGATACTCCTACTCGAGGTGAGGTTCCTGTACGAACCTGGATGAACCAATCAGACGTCTTGGGCACCGGCCAGGATTGGAGGAGTCACCCAGGAGGCAGGAGCCAAGAGCCAGGAGTGAGGAGTCAACCAGGAGGCAGGAGCCCAGAGCCAGGAGTGTGGAGGCATCCAGGCAGGAGGCAGGAGCCAGGAGGCAAGAGCCAGGAGGCAAGAGGCAGGAGTCAGGAGTCAAGAGGCAGGAGCCAGGAGCCAAGAGGCAGGAGTCAGGAGGCAGGAGCCAGGAGTCCGGAGTCAGGAGGCAGGAGTCCGGAGTCAGGAGGCAGGAGTCAGGAGCCAGGAGGCAGGAGTCAGGAGGCAAGAGTCAAGAGCCAGGAGGCAGGAGTCGGAGACTCGTTCCTGGAGGTTATGACTCTTCTCCAAAATAGGAGCTCCTATCCTTCCAGAGCATAGGAGGTTCTTGGAAGGACTCTCCCTCCAAACGTGAACTTTCTCCTTCGTTCTGATCGAGGGTTTAGACGAGTTGTCTGATGACGAACAATCCTGCTAATGAGGGACTATCGAGTTATAAAGTCTTAGCCTCATTATTACTTCAAGAATTTGGAGATTCTCTTAGTCCGGCGGCTCCTCGTTCTCTCTTTTCGAGCTCGGCTACGGCAAAATCTTCGGCCTTTTTGAAAATGAAGCCTGCTATATCGATGAAGAAGGCACTCCATTCTTTAGATTCTTGGATGGACAAGAAGAAGGAGTTAGGAAAGACGGTATTCTGCATGCCTCCTTCCAAACTACATGGAAAGAGAGGTATTTGGTATGGGACAGGAGAGACTATGGGTCTTTCTCTACCTGCCTCTGCAGATGCGGACTTTTCCAATTTAGTGGAGGCCTCTAGACGTCACTCCTTAGGATCGGTCAGAGCGACGTGGAGCACTTCAGAGTTGAACCACTTTCTAAAGGGACTTTTTGTCACTTTAGAGGTGTTCAACTTTCTGGATTGGTCACTCGGAGTTCTGGCCAACAAATCTAAAGATCCGGAGTTTCTTAAAAACCCAGAGATTCTCCATAGCGTCTGTCTTGCATGGACAAGGCAGTACAGGACGGTTCGGGTGAAGTGGCTTCCCTTTTTGGTGCTGGTCTCCTGAAAAAGAGATCAGTATATGGATCCCTATTATCGAAAGGGGTTTCTCCGAGCCAGAGGACTGCTTTATTGTTCGCCCCTCTATCGGATCATCTGTTTCCTTCTCAGTTAGTGAAGGATATATCTCGCTCGCTAACTGAGAAGGCGACACAAGACTACTAACACAAACGTCCAAGAAAGGACGCCCTGTAGTGTCGGCGATTAAGAAGGACTCTCGTCCTCCTCAGCAGCCCTTTCGTGGAGGTACAGCGGCTCGTCCCCCTGCCAGAAAGAAGAGCTCTGATAAGAGAGGAAGGTCTTCCTTTAGGCCCTTCAAGAAATCCAAGTGGACTTGTTGCTCCTTCAAGCACCAGTGGGCGCCAGACTCCTGAACTTTGCAGGAGTATGGGCAAAAAAAGGGGTAGCCGACCCTTGGTCAGTGTCGGTCCTAAAGAAGGGATATGTAATCCCCTTCGACAACAGCCCTCCCCTAACATCTACGCTCGGGAACTGTCAGCGAGGTACAGAGAAAGACTCTCCTTCAAATGGTGGAAACAAATGTGGAAAAAGAGGCCATGCGAACTTGTGCAGGATCCACACTCCCGGGATTTTACAATCGCCTTTTTCTAGTACCAAAGGCATCGGGGGGGTGGAGACCAGTTTCTGGACGTAAGCGCTCTGAATCGCTTTGTTCAGAAAAAGAAGTTTCGCATGGAAACGTCCGCCTCAGTAATGTCGGCTCTTCGTCCAGGAGATTGGATGGTCTCTCTGGACTTGCAAGACGCATATTTCCACGTTCCCATTCACCGTTTGTCAAAGAAAATATCTTCGTTTTGTAATAGGAGACAAGATCTTTCAGTTCAGGGCTCTGTGCTTCGGTCTGTCTACAGCTCCGCAAGTATTCACCAACCTGATGGCAAATGTGGCAAGATGGCTTCACCTAGAGGGAATAAACATCTCCCTCTACTTGGACGACTGGCTGATCAGGGCCAAGTCGGAGATTCAGTGCTTGGAGGACTTATCAGTAACAAGGAACATGATAGATTCGCTGGGATTGCTCGTCAACCTCGAGAAGTCACAGCTGATCCCCAGCCAGAACTTGGTCTATCTGGGGATTCAGATGGATTCTCGGGGTTTTCGAGTATATCCTTCGCGAGAAAGAATCACTCGAGGTTTGTCGAGAATCTCGAGCTTCTTAGAGAGAAAGAACAGTTCAGCGAGGGATTACCTGAGCCTTTTAGGGACCCTGTCCTCTCTAGAAAAGTCTTCTCTCTGGGAGACTTCACCTTCGCCCTCTTCAGTTTTTCCTGAAAGAGGTGTGGAGTTGGAAGACGGGACAACTCTCGGACATCTTCCAACTTCCACAAGAGGTAAGAGATCATTGAAGTGGTGGATCCCTCCTCTTCAAAAGAATGAGGGCGTATCGCTTGCCCTGCAGAACCCAGACCAAGTGTTATATACCGACGCTTCGGAGTCGGGATGGGGAGCGACGCTAGGAGCAAGGGAGGTGTCAGGCACCTGGACAAAGGAACAGGTGTCCTGGCACATCAATTGCAAGGAACTAGTGGCCATACACCTAGCCTTAAAGTTCTTCGAAGAGATAGTCAGAGGCGGGGTGATACAGATAAACTCGGACAACACCACGGCTCTGGCTTACATACGCAAGCAAGGAGGCACGCACTCTTTCTCCTCTATCAGTTAACAAGACACCTGTTAACCTGGACGGAAGAAAGAGGCATAACTCTCCTCACAAGGTTTGTTCAAGGGATCAAGAATGTGAGAGCGGACAGACTGAGCAGGAGGAATCAGGTCCTTCCCACAGAATGGACTCTACACGAAGAAGTGTGTCGAAGTCTTTGGTCCCTGTGGGGGAGGCCTCACATAGACCTGTTTGCGACGTTCCTCTCCAAAAGAATAGAGATATTTGCTCTCTAGTGGAAGATCCGAGAGCCTTCGCAATAGACGCGTTTCTACTGGATTGGTCGGGTGTGGACTGCATACGCCTTTCCCCCGTTCAAGATCCTGGGGGAAGTGCTCAGGAAGTTCGTAGCTTCGAAGAGCACGAAGTTGACGCTAAATAGCCCCATTTTGGCCAGCCCAGGAATGGTTCACGGAGGTACTGGAGTGGATAGTGGACTTCCCCAGATCGCTTCAAACAGACCAGATCTACTCAGACAACCCCACTTCGAGAGGTTTCATCACAACCTCCCAGGTCTCGCTCTGACTGCCTTTCGACTATCCCCCCCCCCCGAAAGACTTGTCAGAGCGAGGGGCTTTTCTCGCAAGGCTGCGGGCTCTATCGCTAGAGCCCGCAGAGCTTCGACGAGAAGAGTATACCAATCAAAGTGGGAAGTCTTTAGGAGGTGGTGTAAGGGTCAGAAGCTGTCCTCCTCCAGTACCTCTATAGTGAATATTGCGATTTCCTCCTCTTTCTGAGAGAGGAATCACACCTATCTGTCTCAACAATAAAGGGATACAGAAGCATGCTGTCTTCAGTATTTAGGAATCGAGCCTAGACATTGCAAGCAACAAAGATCTACACGATCTAATTAGATCTTTTGAGACTTCAAAGGCAGCTACTCCTAGAACACCTAGTTGGAATCTAGACGTGGTCCTGAAATTCCTTTCATCGGATAAATTCGAGCCTTTACATCTGGCTTCCTTCCGCGACGTCACTAGGAAATGCTTGTTCCTGGTGGCTCTCGCTACAGCCAAGAGGACGAGCGAATTGCACGCTCTGGATTCCACGGTGGGGTTCAAAGGAGATGCTGCCATCTGTTCTTTCCAGACAATGTTTCTGGCAAAGAACGAAAAACCCGTCAAAACCGTGGCCCAGAAGAAGTTTTGAGGTAAAAGGCCTATCTAACCTAGTAGGCAGAGAGTAGAGAGGTCTCTCTGTCCAGTGAGAGCTCTGAAATATTATTTAGAGAGGAAGAGACAGATGGAGCTTGTCAACAAGGTCTTTGGTGTGCGGTGAAGAACCCCAAAAGACTCATGTCCAAGAACGCCTTGGCTTTCTTTGTGAGAAGCGTTATTACGGACGCTCACAAGAACTGCTCAGAGGAATCCTTCGGTCTTCTAAAAGTCAAGACCCTTGAAGTGAGGGCAGTAGCAACGTCTTTGGCGTTCCAAAAGAATATGTCTCTAAAAAATATCATTGAGACTACATATTGGAAGTGCAATTCAGTGTTTGCATCTCATTATCTGAAGGATGTGAGAGTGACCTATGAGAAGCTTCTCGCTAGGTCCTTTTGTATCAGCAGATACAGTGCTGGGTCTTGGAGCAAAGACTGATCCTTAATTTTGTGTTTTTATCGTACATAAACCCTCTTGTCAGATATGTGCTTGGTTTTCTATTAGCAAGCTCACTAATGTCGCACGGGAGCATAGTGTCATTGCTGGTAGGGGATCAAGGGTATGTATGGCTAGTAGGGGAGTACAAAATTTTTTTGTATATTTTGTAATGAAAGTGTATTTATGTTTCGAGTTTTGGTTGTGTAAGGAGTTCGGGGATAACTCTTTACAATCTTAGAACTAACATGGATGTTAGGATCAGGTGATCGGGATCGGGTTTGTGCTCCTTGAACAAGGGTATTGTCATGTTAGTGGAATAGCACCCAATGACAAAGGCCTTTAGGCTCTGCCGAGTAAGTGGATAAGACCCCATTGGCAGACCCACAAGAACTCTTAGCCATAGATCAATATCTCGCGTGAGGCTCTGAGGCTAAGCAGACTCCAAGGCAGTAGCCGCGAGTCTTCAGCCTAATAAGGTAGGAACCAAGGTTTATTAATACCTACAACATATGTTGTTTACCTGTCTATTTCAGTAGTTAGCTGTCTCTTACCCACCACCAATGGGTGCTAATCAGCTAAGTATATATCTGGCAGGGAAGTTGAATGTATAAAAATGATATTGTCATGTTACAATAAAGTTTTATACATACTTACTGACAGATATATACGATTAATGGCCCACCCAGCCTCCCCGCAGGAGACAGGTGGAAGAGAAGAATTCTGATTAGAAAACGGGAATGGTTCCTAGTACTGCCACCCAGGGCAGGGCGGTAGATCACCTGACCTACCGGTAGCGTATGCCGCGAAATTTGAAATTCTGTCGGAGACGACGGAGTCTATAGCTAAGTATATATCTGTCAGGTAAGTATGTATAAAACTTTATTGTAACATGACAATATAATTTTTACTATAATTTATAGTTTATACAACCAACCAAATAAAAAATTACGATATTGATAAACTTGGAGAATTACTTAAAAAAAGGCCAAAGAACATATATTAATATTAGGGGATTTTAATGCCCACAACCCAATATGGGAATGTAACTGTTCAAACTCAATAGAGCAGGAAGTAAAGTAGAAGAATTTATGGATTCAAATGATATGTTCTGTATAAATGATGTTGAACTTAATACATATTATTCAAAAGCACAGGGAACATTTTCCTCTGTAGATTTAGCTCTATGTTCGGCAAGTATAGTTGACAGATTGGATTGGAACACAGTTGATGACTTGCTCCCACCAGTGATCATTACCCAATATTAATTTCCTTATTACAAAATAATCCAGGAAAACATGTTTCTTACAATAACATTTATAAAGCAGATTGGAAGCGGTATGAAATGCACTCTAGAAGTATACCACCATTTGAATATCTAAAAAGACCATAATGAAACTAGTAATAAGTTTCTTGTGATTTCATTAAAAATGCTGCTGACAACGCAATACAAACTCAAAAACCCCATCCAACAAAGCATAAAGTTCCATGGTGGTCTGATAAGCTAACAGAATTAATAAATAAAAACACTCAGTAGGGAGACGATTGGATAATTGAATAGAAAGTCCAATAAAATAATAAAAACTTACCAATGTTAGAAGGTACTTTACAAAAAATGACTATATTGTTACTAGAAATTGATGCATTAAAGCCTCCATACAACAAAATATCTGCAAAATTTAAAAATGAAGTAATTCAAGGAAGAATAATTTCATGGAGGAAATATGTATCAGAACTCTAATAATACTGCCATGCAAAAAATTTGGAAAAATTCAGGAAAATAAATGGTACCCATGTGAAACTATCCAGACATGCCATATTAAAAGATGGAAAAAGAATACTTGATCCAAAAGAAATAAGTAATATAATAGGAGAAAACTTAGCAAGTGCAAGTAGTGATAGAAATTTAGATGACCACTTCCGCACAAAGAAAATTAATATAGAGCTAATAACAATAAATTTCTAAACAATAAAAGATATATATTATAATAGAAAATTTGATATGGAAGAGTTGGAAATAAGCTCTCACAAACAGCAATAAATCTGCTCTAGGTGACAATATTTGTTTTGAGATTATCTACCACTTAGCACCTGGCAAAGTCATATTTATTACAATTTTTATAATTTATTTAGGCTTAGAAATTTATATCCTGATGAATGGTGTAAAGCAATAATAATTCCTATCCCCAAACCTGGAAAAGATCCAAGTAATGCAAATAACTACAGACCAATTTCTCTTAACATGTAGCTTATGCAAATTACTAGAAAAAAACGTGTAAATGCTCGATTAACATGGCACATTCGAGAAAATAAAATTTTGACTCCCACTCAGTTCGGGTCACAGTGTAACCGATCTACGTTAGATTCTCTCTATAACCTCAAAGACCATATACATAGAGGATTTGAGCAAAAACAAATAATTATAGCAGTCTTTTTTGACATTGAAAAGGCTTATGATACTACATGGAGGTACCCTATATTAAAAACTTTACAAAATAACAACATCCGTGGACATTTACCTAGGTTCATCCAAAACTTTTTAACAAATCGTAGTTTTCAAGTGAGAATTGATGTATAGTCCAGAACATTTCCACTTGAAAATGGTGTTCCACAGGAAAGTGTCCTTAGTGGCACACTGTTTACCCTAGCAATTAATGATATTAATAAAAATCTACCTACTGGAATTAATCAGCCGCTTGTATTAAACATGCAGAGTGCATCATTAATAAAAGTGTAATAAAAATAAATGAATGGACCTCATCTGTTGGATTTAAGTTATCCATACATAAGACTCAAGCAGTCGTGTTTTATAAAGATAAAAGGTGGATGAATGGTGAAGAAATAGATTTAAAAATTAGAAATCATAGTATACCAATTAGACAAACTGCAAAATTTTTAGGTTTAGTGTTTGATACTCACTTAAATTGGAAACCCCACATAACATACTTGAAATCAAAATGTAAAAGAGCATTAAATCTAATTAGAAAATTATCAAACATTACTTGGGGAGCTGATAGACAAACCCTTACATTACTGTATAAAGCAAACATTCCTGTCTATCATTGATTATGGAGTGAAATATATGGCTCGGCATCAGACGCAGCACTGAAAATGTTGGACCCAGTTCATAATGAGGGCCTTAGAATATGTTCAGGAGCCTTTAAATCATCACCAACCTCCTCTTTACAGGTTGAATGTGGTGCATTACCTCTCTCTCTCCATAGAGAGCTTGTAATAATGAAGAGTGTGCTAAGAATTAGGACAAGTGATTCTCCAACAAAAAAATTATTTGAACCGAGAGACATATTTATAAAACAATCATCCACCCCCTTTCCCAATTAGAGCTAGATGATTGTTTGAGTCGCTAAATGTGAATATACAAATTCCTCCAATAGTAAAATACCTCCGCCTTGGATAATGAATAAAATGAAAACTTGCACACAATTAAAATACTTATCAAAAAATACCCTATATGCCAGCACACCATAGACAACATACAATAGAGCATATGAGCAGAAAAGGTCCACATTATGCAATCTACACAGATGGATCTAAATCAGAACATTGAGTGGAATATGCTGCAGTGTCCCAAGATAAATCGTATCAATTCTCTCTACCTAATACAGCTTCAATATTCACAGCTGAGCTTTGTGCAATTGCCTCAGCCGTAAAAATAATTAAAGAAACATCACTCAATAATTTTGTGATTTTAGTGACCCGAGAAGTGCCATAGAAGCCATCCAGAGTTATAAACCAAAAACAAATAATATTGACAGCAAATTTAATTTCTGGGCTCAGCTCGTGTCGGCCTATGAAAGGATCCTTAATATCATTCTTTCTAGGTAAAATTAATCTAAAATTACCAGAGAAAAACAAAATTAAGAAAATGTTAGTAAAACTGACTCGCTCACTCTTAAAAAGAAGTGTCGGTATGATAATAGGGGGCGAGTGTGGAACACTACCACGAGACAATCACCAATTAGAACTTCCAATCAGAATCCCCCAAGAGAGAGCCGATACCAAACGGGCGATGCAGCCGCTACTACTACTACTAGAGGACGCCACGGACAGCAGCGCCCCTAGCGGAACATCCTTAATTTTTAGCGCTAGCGTCAAGACGCAATTTTTTCCTTGTGCTGTGCTATTTCTGGGATTTATCTCTGTATTCTACCATGGAACGCTCTGCTATTGCCACGGCTAAGTTAAGTAACTCATAAGTAATATTTTACCACATTTTTTTATCTTCCGGGTACCAGTATTTTCCTCTTAAATAGGTCATATACGGTTCCCCGGTTGTCTCGTGGCGGCGCCATGCTGCCTCGTAAGAATTCCGGTCCTCCATACTGGGACTTCTTATACTTATGGGCTTACTATATTACGTTCATTGTTTTTACATCGAGTTTTAGCTAGTTCAGCCCTCCTACCATTTCTCTTAGTTGGTATTTAGGGCTACTATTATTATTCCGGCCCAGCATCCCGGCTCTTGCTCTTCATCGGCTATCGCTGGCTCCGAGTAGGCCTCTGTTTCTTGGAACAGTCTGCCTCCTCCTGGGCTTCTTTCTCTTTTACTAAAAGTGTCTTTTCCATCTTTCGATGTATATTTTTATTAATTTATTTTGGGTGGTTAGGCTAGCCTAGGTGCTTTGTTCCTTGTATTGGTACAGCCTGGTTCACGTGGCCCTCTCACGGTTGTGTTGCTCGCGGCCTAGGCCACTTGCGGTCACGTGTCCCATCGCACCTTACCCTGCCCCCGCCCTCCCCTTCTGGTATAGGGAGGAGCTGGGGGACCCCTTGGTTGTCATGACAACCTCAGTTGCCTTCTCACTACTACTCTGAGGCGGCCAGGGGTTCCTCCCAGCGGGGGGTTATAGGGCGACCACTCATGAGGTACGGGTCTCCATGCGGTAGTCGGTGAGGCGGGGGAGGAGTAGGCCATCCCTCCCCCCCTCTCTCGCTCCCGCCGTGTTACACCGAGACCTTCCTCCCCCCCTCCCCAGTTGCTCAGCCACCTACCTTGCTATACGAAAGGAGCCTTCCGTCGCAGCCGGGGGCACCTTTGGTTATAGGTTACTGGCTCCGCTAGCGGGCGGGTTGGGCACCACTAGTGGTCGGTTGCTTGCCTACTATATCCTTACATCTCTCCCCGCAGCTACCGGAAGAGAGCTTGCTTCTTACCCGCGCACTCTTCTAGTAGACGGGCGGAGGGAGGTTTGGATGTTATTATTATTATTATTTATTGTAAGATATACCCTAATTTTACAATGAATTGTGTATATGATTAATTTTATCTACCATCCCCGCCATTTTCCGTCGTGGTTTCCATTTACCACCACTCCTGGTTGGTTCCCTTTTGTGTCTCCGCCATCAGCGGAGCTATAGCCTAGAGCACACAACCAACTGGTTACCACACGTATTTTGGCGGGGCTCTGGTTTAATCTAACTTTATCGCTCCGGCCAACAGCGGAGCATTCTGTTAGACTGTAACGTGTTTACCTGGTACTCATGTATCTTTCCACTTACAGGCTACCAACTGTCAGGTCCCAGCGTGCAACGCGACGTTGTACGACCCCCTGCGGCCACGATGAGTGCAGGTCTCCACGCCCCATGTGCCACGTCATACAACGAGATGTATGTCTGGCACCCAGAAGCCTGCGCCATCTGCTACGACCTGGTCGGTCAGCTGGGAGATGGGTAAGTCCGTTATAGGCTTCCTTATCATTTTACTAACAACTTTTAGTCATAAGTTTGTTAACCCCGTTCACCACTGGAAGCTAATCTCGCCTTTCTTTCAGGCTACTGGTGTGAGGGAAGTCGCCTCGCCACCTGAAAGCGTGGGTGGGCGGCTTCGGGAAGAACGCCGCCAAAGGCAGCCCTACATTCTGGATAAGAAGCTGGCCGTCAGATCTTCCCCGCGGGCAAGTCGACCGGTTACGTTGACCCCTTTGTCCGCTGCCCCTCTGATAGCCTCCATCCAGCAAGACCTCAGCAATCCTTTGGGGTCGTCGTAGCCTCCAAGGAGTCGGTCCCGGACGTCGCTGCCCTGGACCTTAACATCGAGCCCATGGCGGTAGGGGTGGAGGATTTGTTGGTTGAGGTAGGTGTGTCGGGCGCCAAGGTCTTTCCTTGGGTGCTCCTGGATCTTCTCCTTGTCCCCTCTTCAAGTGCTTCATTCCAAGGCTTTGTGGGATCTGAGATCCCTACCCGCTCTCCCGCTCTCTGTACCCCAAAGGTGAAGGGACAGAGAGAACCGAAGACTCTGGCCAAGACAACTTCGAGGAAGGTCGTCTTCGTCTTCTTCGGCTAGGAAGTCGTCGACTTCCTACGCCGATGCGGTGAAAGCGAAGCCGAGCTCTTCTCACTCAAAGAGCTCCAGAAGCAAGGCTTCTAAGGAGAAGGCTCGCGCTCCCGCCGAGCCAGTGCCTTCTCCCGCCTCCACCGCTTCCACTCCGGCTACGCCGGTAGGGGTAGCAGGGCCTAGCACCTTTGATCCCTCTGCTTTCTCAGCAGTGGTGATGCAACAGGTGGGCGAGCTGGTTGGCTCGCAAGTCTCCGCCCTGGGGACACGATTCGAGCAGATGTTTGCACAGTTGTCAAGCACTCTGTCTCAATCAGGCCAGTCAATTCAAGACCTCTCTAACAGGATGAGAGAAAAATGAGGACCGAGTAGCCGGGCTATCTCAGGTTCCTCCTTCCGTCTCCCCAGCGCCAAGCACTGGGATTCTCCAACTCCCGCCATACGACTCTCTGCCAGCTTGCTCTCTATGGAGAACCATGGAGAGTAGCTGCCTACGCTCCTTTCAAGGATGGGATGATCTCTATCCCGGAGTGTGGAACTCGAAGGATTGAGGACTTCGAGTTTTACCCTCCAGGTCTGACGCAGCCTTTCATCGGTTATGCTAGGCTGACGGTAACGGCTCTGACGAGGGAAGACAAGATCTCTAGAGAGTCGGTCCTATATAGTAGAGATCATGCTCAGCGGGAATGGTTCACTGCCTTGAGGCGACTGGGAGTGTACGAAACACCAAACTCCAGGCTACAAGAGTCCCTTCACTATTTTCGCGACGGAAGAGGAGGTTTCTCTTCCGTTCGCCACGAAATTAGTGGAGAAGTCCCTTCAGGCAGTCCTCAAGGATGAGCCCATCCCACAGTTGAGGGAGGCGGAGTCTACTTCTCCGCTCTTCCCGGCTTCGGAGAATTGTGGGAGAACTTGCCAGCTACATTCACGCTTGGTAAGCTCAAAACCGGACTGCGCCATGGACCAGTTCGGCGAGAAACTACCAAGGCTGCCGATTCCCTAATCCAGGCAGAGTTTGATGCGCGAACCAGGTTTGGCAGGGTCCCACCCTCAATTCCCTTTTATAATTACGGAAATGGCTGCCCTCTCTTATGCTACGGAACCGCTGTTCAAGAATTTGGCGAAATCTCAGTTCCAGACGGTACTAACGGACGCTTTTGACTTCTTCCAGGCTAGGAGGAACTGCCGAAAGCATGTTCTACAAGAGTGTACTATTAGGCATGAGCCGAATAGACTCTTGGCCTCTAGCATGTGGGGAGCGGATCTCTTCCCAGAGTCCGCTGTCAACGAAGTACACCACGAAGCTGCTAGGCTCAACCAGAGTCTTAGAGCTAGGTGGGGTATTTCCTCGAAGAGGAAACAAGATTCCGTTCCCCACTGCTGGTAAGAAACCGAAGAAGGCTGGTAAGGAGGTTCCAGCCATATAAAAAAAACTCCAGCAACAGCAGCAATTTGTGCAGGCGGTCCCGGTTACCCAACAAGGACAACCTGCTAGTTCAAAGCAGAATCAGCCCATCCTCTGTTGTCCCCTCAATCTCAGCCATCCACCTCCTACGCTATCTCGCCGGCCTTCAACCCTACATATGAGGCTCAAGGCTACAATCAGCCGAGAGGTAGGGCGAGAGGTTACTTTCGTCAGCGTGGCGCAGGAAGGGCGACAAGGAGCAGGCAGTTCAGAGGAGGGCGGGTGGTGGCCAACCCGCCCATCAACAATGAGGCTCCCCAGGTAGGAGGGAGGCTGTTCCTCTTCCGCCACAGGTGGGGGTTCAGCAATTGGGCACAGAGCATAGTGTCCAAAGGATTGGGCTGGGCTGGAGTTGGACTCAAAGATCCTCCTCCAATCATATCATTCCACCAGATACCGTCAAAGGAATTGACAGATTACGCGGAAGAAACTCCTTCAGAAAGGAGCTATTGCGAGAGTCGAGCATCTAAAAATTTCAAGGTGCTTATTCAGCGTGCCAAAGAAAGGCTCAACAAAAAGAAGGGTAATCTTAGACTTGTCAAAGCTAAACTCTTTCATGCGTTGCGACAAGTTCAAGATGCTTACCCTCTCGCAAGTAAGGACCTTACTTTCCGCGTGGAGCCGTCACATGCTCCATCGATCTTACAGACGCATACTATCATATCCCTATAGCCAGGCACTTCCGCCCATTCCTAGGATTCAGGCTAGGAAATCAAACATTCTCATTCAAAGTGATGCCCTTCGGTCTGAATGTAGCCCCCAGGGTATTCACAAAAATAGCAGAAGTGGTTGTACAAACCAATTGAGAGCTCAGGGAATCATGGTAGCAGCATACCGCTACGCACGTTGGTGGTTGATCTGGGCACCAACAGTTCGAGGAATGTCTCAAAGCCACCAAAAAGGTAGTTCACTTTCTGGAACATCTGGGGTTCCAGATAAACAAAACGAAATCCAGACTTACTCCGGAATCTCGTTTTCAGTGGCTAGGAATCCAATGGGATTTGTCTTCCCACAATCTGTCAATTCCAGTGGCCAAACGGAAGGAAATAGCAAAATCTGTCAGGCAATTTCCTCAAATCGCAAAACAAACGTTCAAGAAGAAACCAGGAGAGAATCCTAGGGTCTCTTCAGTTTGCTTCGGTAACAGATATCCTTCTGAAAGCAAGGCTGAAAGATATAAATCGAATTTGGCGGTCAAGAGCAAAACTCCAATATCGAGACAAGTTGTCAGTAATCCCACAGATCCTCCGCAACCAACTACGGCCTTGGTCAAAAGTAAAGAACTTAGCCAAGAAAGTACCCCTTCAATATCCCCTCCCAGTGTTAACCATTCACACGGATGCATCCCTGTCCGGGTGGGGGGGATACTCTCAGTTCAAACAGGTTCAGGGGACTTGGTCAGTTCAATTTCGCCAGCTCCACATAAACGTGTTGGAAGCAATGGCAGTATTTTCTTACTCTTGAAGAGACTGCTTCCCCGAAGAAGTCTCATCTAAGGCTAGTTTTGGACAGTGCAGTGGTAGTTCATTGCATCAACAGAGGAGGGTCCAAATCCAAGCATGTGAATCATGTCATGATAGCCATCTTTGCATTAGCAAACAAACACAAATGGCATCTGTCTGCCACTCACCTGGCAGGAGTAAGGAATGTGATAGCAGACGCCCTGTCCCGGTCAGTTCCTCTGGAATCAGAGTGGTCTCTGGACGTCGGGTCATTCAGTGGGTAAGCCTGAGAGTCCCAGGTCTCCAAGTGGATCTCTTCGCCTCACAAGCGAACCACAAGCTCCCTTGCTATGTGGCCCCCAACCTGGACCCTCTGGCTTATGCCACGGACGCCCTGTCGTTGGATTGGAATCAGTGGAGGAGAATTTATGTTTTTTTCCTCCAGTGAATTTTTCTCTTGAAAGTCCTAAGCAAACTAAGGTCTTTCAAAGGGATAGTAGCTCTGATTGCACCGGACTGGCCCAAGAGCAACTGGTATCCTCTTCTTCTGGAATTGGGTCTCCGACCTCAACGGATCCCCAATCCCAAGCTATCACAATCAGTACAAATGAGGACTGTGTTCGCTTCCTCAGGAATTCTCCAGACCCTAACTTTATGGACTTCATGAAGTTTGCGGCTAATAAAGATGCTGATATTGATCCACAGAATATTCTCTCCTAGAATCAGATAAGAGAGAGTCAACCATTAGACAATATGGACTCAGCTGTTAAAAAATTAGCATCTTTCTTGAGAGAATCGAACACTACAACCATGACAGTTAATTTGGCTATATCCTTTTTCAGATCTTGTTGAAAAAAGGTTAGCAGCTAGGCACGATTACCACTCATAAATCGGCTTTGAAGAAAATCTTTCAAGTAGGTTTTCAGATAGATCTGACTGAATCTTATTTCACATCTATCCCTAAAGCCTGTGCTAGACTTAGACCTTCTCAGAGGCCTACTACAGTTTCATGGTTCTTAAATGATGTCCTCAAACTAGCTTCAGATACTGACAACTCATCTTGTACATTCATAATGCTCCTGAGGAAGACATTATTCTTATTAAGCCTAGCCTCAGGAGCTAGAATTTTCAGAATGTCGGCTCTATCCAGGGATGCGGGTCATGTAGAATTCCTCCCATCAGGAGAAGTTCTACTTGCTCCGGATCGTAGCTTTTAGCCAAAAATGAGGATCCTCTTGCAAGGTGGGCTCCTTGGAAGGTTATCCCACTTCCACAGGATCCTTCTCTCTGCCCAGTATCAACTCTTAGAGCCTTTCTATCTCGTACTTCTTCAAGATCCTCAGGTGCTCTCTTCATGAGAGAAAAAGGTGGTACCTTGTCAGTAAAAGGTATTAGACAGCAAATCCTTTACTTCATTAAACAAGCCAACCCTGAGTCATTCCCAAAAGCACATGATATCAGGGGAGTAGCCACCTCAATTAATTATTTTCAACATATGAACTTTGAGGATCTTAGAAAGTATACTGGATGGAAATCCCCGACAGTCTTTAAACGGGCCATTATTTCTAAAAAAAAGTACCTTGGAAGAATCTTTAAAGTTTTCAGCAGTAGCAGCGGGAAACATTGTTTCCCATGATACTGTATAGTAGTTGTAGTATAGATCCAGGTCTCCTTTCTACCTACATCATCCAACATGCCTCACCCTATCGCCAGGCTACTCGAAAATCATAGCCTTAGCCGTTGAATCATATAGTGGATTGTCCCTTATTTTTTTTTGCTAGGGACATCCACACTTGTACTGTTAATGTACTTCAGTGTACCTACCCTTATTTTTATTGGCTAGGGTAGGACACGTGGTTTTGTATATATTTTGCCATACTTGTATTAATGATGGACTCAGTGTACCTACCCTTATTTTATTGCTAGGGCTAGGACACAATGAGTTTGTATATTTGTAAATATGTTAAGTAAATCCCTTTGTTTGTTTATATTACATGCATCTCTGTAATTTACTTTAATTACCATTTAAGTACTTTAAGATTACTAACGTTCTATTGTTTTACTGTTTAGTATAAGTTAGTTTAAGTGCTTAGTTTGTATGCTGTAATTGATTTACTTATATTATATCCATCATTTTACACTGCTTTTCATTGTTCCTTTTTTCCCATCTTGTCTGTTTCTCTGGTACTCTTTCATAGGCCGACACGAGCTGAGCCCAGAAAAGGGATTTTGACGAAGGAAAAAATCTATTTGCTGGGTGATTTGGCTCGTGTCGCCCTATGAAACCCCCCCTTTTTTGGTTTGTTCCCCCCCTTGCAGGACAAGATGTTTTTAGATTAAGGATGTCCGCTAGGGGCGCTGCTGTCCGTGGCGTCCTCTAGTAGTAGTAGTAGCGGCTGCATCGCCCGTTGGTATCGGCTCTCTCTTGGGGGGATTCTGATTGGAAGTTCTAATTGGTGATTGTCTCGTGGTAGTGTTCCACACTCGCCCCACTATTATCATACCGACACTTCTTTTTAAGAGTGAGCGAGTCAGTTTTACTGACATTTTCTTAATTTTGTTTTTCTCTGGTAATTTTAGATTAATTTTACCTAGAAAGAATGATATTAAGGATCCTTTCATAGGGCGACACGAGCCAATCACCAGAAATAGATTTTTCCTTCGTCAAAATCCCTTTATTACTTCATAATTAGATAGTATTGGGAAAAATGTAGAAATATGTTAGATCCCTGACCATGTAGAGATCAAAGAAAATGAAGAGGCTGACAAAAGCAGCCAAGAAGCAAATCAAATGACAAGATCAAGTGTGAATCTCCCTATGAGTGATTATGTAACATACATAAAGATGGGTATTATAAGGAAATGGCAACATATTTGGAATGAAGAATCAGAAAATAAAAAATTAAAACAAATAAAACCTGATGTTGGAAAGTTGAGTTCATCTTATCAGAGAGAGAGAGACATGCACAAGTAATTCTGACACGTCTCCGTATAGGCCATACCCGTCTGACACATGGACACTTAAATGAGCAGCCCACGTGGCTCAGCTTGCTGAGTGCACAGAGTGCAAGGTGGTTATAACTGTCAGACATGTGTTATGCGAATGCCCAAAGTACAACCAGGAATGACTGTCGACATTTGGAAACAGATCTATGAAATAAATCTTGTCAGAATCCTCTGCATTTTTGGTCATGCCTATTTTTATGTTCTTGAAGAAGTGTAATTTAGTTGATAAAATATAAACCTAAGTAAAATTTGAAAATACAAATATTATTATACTATTTAATGAATTAAAAAACTAAAAAGTTACTTAACCCTTTAACGCCGATTGGATGTATTAAACGTCGATATAAATTGTCTGTTGGGTGTCGATTGGACGTATGGTACGTCGATATAAAAAAGTTTTTTTAAAAATTCGCGGAAAAATAGTTATAGACATACTAAGCAAAAACTTTTGAATCATGCTCCTTGGGGTATGCTGGGAGCTCACGGATCAAGGCGTTGTTTTGTTTACAATCGTTACCCAGGCGCACAAGTGCGAATTTCTTTCTTCTCGCACTAAAAAGCATCAGCGACACATCTCAGAAATTATTTCGTCACTTTGACATAATTTTTGCACCATTTTATATTATCCGTTACATGGAGTACTATATATGAAAAAGTGTGCAATTTCATGTAGAATACAACAAAAAACAACTCATGGTTGTAGCTTTTATCAGTTTTGAAATATTTTCATATAAATAACAATAAGTGCCAAAATTTCAACCTTTGGTCAACTTTAACTCTACCGAAATGGTCTAAAAACGCAATTGTAAGCTAAAACTCTTATATTCTAGTAATATTCAATCATTTACCTTCATTTTACATCAAATTGGAAGTCTCTAGCACAATATTTCGATTTATGGTGAATTTATGAAAAAACTTTTTTGTTACATCCACGCAGTAACTCTTCCGAAAAAATCATAAATTTTTTCGTCCGATTGTCGTAATGTTTGCACCATTTTAGATTAGCCGTTACACAAAAGTTTTATATATGAAAATGTGCGCAATTTTATGTAGAATACATCTAAAAACAACCCATGGTTGTAGCTTTTATCAGTTTTGAAATATTTTTATATAAACAATAAGTGCCAAAATATCAACCTTCGGTCAACTTTGACTCGACCGAAATGGTAAAAAAACACAATTGTAAGTTAAAACTTTTATATTCTAGTAATATTCAATCATTTACCTTTATTTTGCAACAAATTAGAAGTCTCTAGCACAGTATTTCGATTTATGGTGAATTTATGAAAAAAACTTTTTCCTTACATCCGCACGGTAACTCTTCCGAAAAAAATCATAAACTTTTTCGTCCGATTGTCGTAATGTTTGCACCATTTTAAATTAGCCCATTACATAAAGTATAGATAATGTAAATGTGCACAATTTCATGCAGAATACAACTTAAAGCAACCATGGGTTGTAGCTCTTATCAGTTTTGAAATATTTTTATATAAATAATGATAAGTGCCAAAATGTCAACCTTCGGTCAACTTTGACTCGACCGAAATGGTAAAAAAACATAATTGTAAGCTAAAACTCTTACATTCTAGTAATATTCAATCATTTACCTTTATTTGGCAACAAATTAGAAGTCTCTAGCACAATATTTTGATTTATGGTGAATTTATGAAAAAAAAACATTTTCCTTTACATGCACAGTAACTCTTCCGAAAAAATCATAAATTTTTTTGTCCGATTGTCGTAATGTTTGCACCATTTAAGTTAGCCGTTACATAAAGTTTTTATATATGGAAATGTGTGCAATTTCATGTACAATACAACAAAAAACAACTGATGGTTGTAGCTTTTATCAGTTTTGAAATATTTTCATATAAATAACGATAAATAGAAAAAATTTGTTCTTTGGTCAACTTTAACTCGACTGAAATGGTAAAAAACTGCAATTGTAAGCTACAATACTTACAGTCTAGTAATATTCAATCAATTACCTTCATTTTGGCAACAAAACAAGGAAGTCTTGTAACACAGTATTTCGATTTATGGTGAATTTTTTAAAGTTTTTTTACATCCGCGCGTTCCATATTCACGCATCATTTTGTGATCATATTTTCTCTGTGTTGCCTTGATCGTTTTACAATGTGTTATATACCACAATGATCACAAATTTAGTGTACAATACAATGAAAAAAATTAACTCTTTAGCTTTAACCGTTTTGCTCACAGCGTGATTTGTATACAATTATATATGAAATTTTTTTTTGTGCTGTCATTATATCCCAATCTTTTGATGTAATGATATTTTTTTTCATATCTGATGGTTGCATACTAAACTTCAGGCAATGACCAAAAAAGGAGCCAAAAATGAAAACTAAGCTGCTGTGATTTAAAAAAAAAAACATTTTTCCGTTTCGGCGCTCACTCGCGAACGCCGCCGGCATACGGGAGACGATTTTTAAAATACCGCTTCGGCTTTTAAGGGTTAACTTATTCAGATTTTATTTTTTTATATATGGATACATGAGTAAATGTATTTATTGTGTGCATATATTCCGTGTGAGTGTGTGCCTTTGTGCAGTTTTTTAGTTTAATTTTTTTGCTCATTTGTCATCACACCAAATAAACAATTTGGTTCCAGAACTTTGCTCTTGGCCTAAACATGATTTTTTTTAGTTTTATTATAATCCTTCAGGGCCAGCCCTATGAGATGCTGAAAGTCAGCTCAGTGGTCTGGTTAAACTACTTTAATAATAATAATAATAATAATAATAATAATAATAATAATAATAATAATACATAATTCTGTTCTAGGATAATATGAGTTTATTCTATAAAAAAAATTAGCCACTTTCTATTTCATTGAGGTACTGAACAAAATTTGTGATTTTTTTTTTTTTTTTTTAAACTAAACTACCCTTTTTTTTTTTTTTTTTTTTCTGTTTTCAGATTTGACCTCTATGGGTCTGACACCTTTTCTGGCAGTCACATATTGTAAATAGTAGTTTTAGGAAGGATTCCCTCAATTTTTGTGTGTATATAGCATATTTTGTATTTTTTGTAAATATTTTTTATATAATTTTTTGTATATATATTTTTTTAATATATTTGCAATAAGTATTTAATTTGTAGATGCGTATGATTTATCTTCTCAGTAATGTTTGGCAATGGTGAAATTGATTTTAGAAATTAAAATATACAGCATAGCTACAGTTTTTGAATTTTCACAAATTTTTTGGGGCGCTCAGGTCGAGCTCGACCCCACACACCTTTAAAGGGTACCAAAATAGCAAAACCTATCCAGGGTTAACTGCTTGGAGATGTTAGAATGCCCAATCCCAATAAGAAGATTTTCGGTTAATCGTAGGATCTGTCCCTAATTGAAAACTGCCTTGGCCTTGGGTCGGAAGCAGTGGTCTGTGTATTGCTGAGGTGCCATTCTAGAGGAATTTTCAGCACCTGGAACCTTGTAGACATCAGTGTTTTCTGTTTATGGATATTAAGACTTTTCACTGTCTACTTCCAAAATTATTGTTCCATAATTTCCTTGGTATTGCATCATGTACTTTTAGATCTCGCAGAGGATCAGCACTATAAGGTGTTGAGATTGAAGCCCCCTTCATCTCTATATCAGTCTCTCTCTGGAGTTTAGTAGCAGGTCTAAACTTTATCTGAATTTACTAGGAAACCTTTTATTTAGGCGCTATCAGCAATTAATTAGTAAATTTATTGCCAGCACCCTTTAGGCTGTTTGTAAAGGGAATGCTATTTAAGATTTCTGCCTTAGAGCTGAGGGTGATGTTGAAGCTACGTTTTACAGTGACCTGTAAGAATTCCAATGTAACCCCTTAGTGGGGAAGAAGAAGAAACTTCTCTGTCCTGTTGGGGCAATTAAAATTTAATCAGATAGGTTAAACCTAGAACATCTTTATCATCCTTTTAGAAACCTGGAACATCTTTGTCAAAGGTTAATCCCGGAAGAGGCAAAGTTAACTTTTGTTTTTAGGTTATGGGAAACATAGATGTCATTGTCAAAGGTTAAGCCTGAAAAAGGCAAAATTAACCTTTTGTTTTGTGTTTTTAGAAAACCTAGAATGTATTTGTGAAGGTTAAGCCTGGAAGAGGCAAAGTTAACTGTTTTGTTTTTGTTTTTTGAAACTTGTCTTTGTCAAGGAACACGAGGTCCTCTATGATGTGTTTGGTTAGGCTAGTGCATGAGAACTAGCTCTATATCTTCTACCTTTATTGAAGGTAAGCATTCATAATGTGAGCAGCAGTTGTAACTTCATGTAGTGTTAAGTCAGTTTGTCACTTCAGGATAGGATTGATGTGGCGCAGTAGAAGTGCAATTTGGTTTTTTACCTGCTCACTACCTTAAGTATACAGAATCATGTTTGAAAATAGTAAAGCCCTTAATCCACTACTAATAGTAGGTAATCTTTTCCTGAACTGAAGAAAGGGCAATTCTTTGGGCTCTTTTGTTTAAATCCCGGGTTTTAACATTTTTGGGTGCATGAAGGTACAAATTTTGTATAGGAGCGTACCTTTATATCGTAAAGGTATTTATTTTCAGTGACTGTCATTTCATAGGGCTTTTGGACCTAGTCACAGGGGTCCCCTCATACTGCTTCTGTTTCATTCTGGCTGAATCAAAGTGGTTTTCTTGCAAGGCTACTCTTTCCTGCACATGTGTGAGAGCCTTGCTCCCTGAATCGAATCCAACTTCTGGTAGTAGTAAAATCAGCTAACTCTAACAGTAGGTAACATTCATCACAAATAATATAAATTTTCATAATAAAATTTATCATTTGGATACTTACCTACTGCTAAAGTAGACCCCACCCAGACTCCCCACAACTTAGTGGGCTGTCAAGGAGAATTCTGACGAGCTAAAACATTCAAAACACACCTGGTCGGGAACAGGTAAACTTGACAGTCATCAGGGATGCCATTCGATTTTTTGTTTGAATGCCAACTTGCCTAATCAGCATGGAGATACGTATAGCAAACTTAGAAAAGACTGGGAATTACTATTTCTTGGCTAATCTTATTAATTTTTAAAAATTAGTTGTAAAGTAAATCATTTATTATAAATATTTAATATTATTTAGTCTCATTAAATTTAATATTATTTGAAAATTAGCAATGTAAATTATTATTTTATCATAAAATGTATGTAGAATGTAACCTTTAACCCTTCCTGTATGTAATCTCTAACCCTTCCAGTGTGCAACCTTTAACCCTGCCAGTATGTAATCTCTAACCCTTGCAGTTTGTAACCTCTAACCCTTCCAGCAATAACGGAGCAAGTTGCCACTAAGGCTACAGTGAACCCCCGTATTCGCGCGCACTGGATTCATGGACTCATATATTTACAGATTTCTCTGTGGAACATATATACATATATATACCCATTATTTGCAGAAAATTCACCTGTTTACTGCATTTTTTATGCAAAATATCCACAAATTCCTGTTTTGTTCATGAACCTTACCTGCCAGATATATATATAGCTGTATTCTCCGAAGTCCGACAGAATTTCAAAACTCCCGGCACACGCAGTGGTCGGCCAGGTGGTAGTACCCATTCCCGCCGCTGGGAGGCGGGCGTCAGGAACCATTCCCATTTTCTGTCAGATATTTTCTGTCGCCGGTGCAGCCAACAAGTGTTTTCTGCACCTCCGTCATTGGATTTTGGAACTCTTTTGGTCACTTGAGTATCCCGATTGATTTTTTGGTTATTTGATTTGGATCGGTGGTTAGGCATACGCTAATTGTGGATTGATTTTGAATTTGGCTTGATTTTTCCTTTAACTTGAGATGTCTGGATCTAGTTCGACTAGCGCCAGAGTATGTGGTGTGGAAGAATGCAAGGTGAGGCTACCGAAATCTTCGGTAGACCCTCATACAGTGTGCGCTAATTGTCGGAAACATGTTTGTGTGTCTGATGATCGCTGCAATGAATGTGAGAGTATGTCTGATTCTGCGTGGAAGGCGTATGAATCATATGTGTCTAAAATAGAAAGAGATAGGGTAAGAAGGAGTGTAACGCCAGTTACACATCCAGTGGAATTTATCCCTCCTAAGCCTGTGATGCCTTCGGGCCCTACATTAGTGTCTGTGGAGGGTAATACCCTATCAATGATTCTTGAATCTTTGCGTAGCCTGGAATCAAAAGTGCAAGCATTAGAAGGTGTTAATAGTGCAGTGGTGTGTAGTGATAATGCTCCGAGTGTTGCGGAAGGGGGGTCGGACAAACGATCTGACGTTCCTTCGGCAAGACCTGGGGGCGCTTCCCAGGCTTCCAAAGTTCGTAAACGGATCTTGAAAGAGTGTTTTTCGTCATCAGAATCGTTCCTCCCCACGCGCAGCGGTTGGAGCTTTCGGAAGCGGTCGCGCCCTTTGAAGAGGACAAAGACGATAGATGTCGCACAAGCGGCCGCCGCCTTTGATTCCTCAGAGGAGGACGCTGCACATCCCTTAGCCCCTTCTGTTTTGCGGTCGTCTCCAGAACAATTCGAAGACTCTCCACCGAAAAAGAGAGCAAAGGTGCAAGATGTTGCACAGGCGACCGGCACCTTGGTCTAAAGGAGAAAGACGCTTCACGTCCTTTCTCTTCTTCTGTGTTGCGATCGTCGCCGGAGAGGATGTCTTTTGACGACAATGCTTTGAGCGCCCTGGTTGCGCTAAGGATATACCTGTGGCGGTCCATGTGAGAAGGAGGAGGGCTTCCCCTCGCCCCTCGTCTTCTCACAGGATCAGCCCTAAATCGAAGAAGATTGAGAATTTGCAACATCAAATTGCCTTATTAGTTGCAGAGAAAGAGGATAATTCACGTCACAGGAGGAAGGATGATAAATAAACTGCCAGTCAAGAGATCCAGGCAGTCTCCTTCTCATCGCCTCGCTTTTTCTCCTGTTACCTCGCCTTCCAGATTTCGTGCACGAAGGTCTGCAGAGCACGACGTTAAGGCGGCAGCGAGACTTGACGCCAGGCCTGACGTTCGACTGGGCGCTTGGCTCGACGCTGGGCGGGACGCTCGGCTGGATGGCCAAGCGGGACGCTCGGCAGGATTCTCGGCTGGACGCTCGGCTTGACGCCAGGCATGGCGCGCAGCTGGACGCACGACATAATGTTTCTTCAGACATTCGCCGAGATTCGGGGAGGATAGTAATGAATCTGAAGAAGAAAACTTGTCGGAGGAATTAACTGAAGAACAATCATCAGCAGTATCTTCAGATTACCAGGTTTTGGTTCAATTGCTTCGAACCTCCTTTGAAGAGAAGTTTAAACCTGAAGCCCCGCAGTCGCCTCCTTCACAATTGCTATCGTCTAAGGCTATCAAGACTCCAGGATTGTTGAAGATGGCTACTTCATTATCAACAAAAAGGGCTTTTAAGAAAATGCAGAATTGGATGGAGTCAAGAAAAGCCCGAAACAAGAACGCTTTCGCCCTACCCCCTTCAAGACTGACAGGGAAGGCAGGTCTTTGGTATGAGACAGGGGAGGAGATAGGTTTTAGAGCCCCCTCATCGTCCCAAGGTGACTTCGCTACCTTGGTAGATGCACCGAAGAGATCCCTTTTGTCGACGACGAAAGTGCCCTGGACCCTTTCTGAGATGGACCATCATATGAAGGGACTCTTCCGTACGATAGAAGTTTTTCAACTTTTTGGATTGGTGTTTGGGGGTCTTGGATAACCGGTCGCGTAGTCCTGATTCACTTAGCCTCGAGGAGCTGTACCAGCGTGCTTGCGTGCATGGACAAGGCCGTCAGGGATGGTTCGGAGGAGTTGGCTTCGCACTTCTGCACTTCGATTTTGAAGAAGAGAGCGGCCTATTGTGGTTTTACTGCAAAGGCGGTCTCTATCTCTCAAAAGGCAGAATTGTTGTATGCGCCTCTTTCGAGCCATCTTTTTCCTCAGGCTATGGTCAAAAAAGGGAATCTGGCTGTCAGTCTACAAGAGAGGCTACCCAAGTACCTCCTAGCTCAGTCGGCAAAGCGTACGGTTGTTTCTTCTACGTCGGCACGGGCGCAACCGTTCAAGAAGCAGAAGCCCTTTCGAGTGGCGTTTCTCGAGAACATCTTCTCGAGGAAGTACACGTTCCAGAGGCAGAGGAAAGAAATGAACCAGATATCCTTCAGCCACCAGTAGGAGCCAGGCTTCGACTATTCTCAAAAGCTTGGATAGAAAGGAAGGCGGACAGCTGGTCGCTCAACGTCATCAAGCGGGGGTACAAGATTCCTTTCTTGAAACCTCCCCACTGTGCACAACACCCAAGGATTTATCCCCTATTTACCATCAGGAGAAGCAACAAATACTTTTCGATCGCTCAAGCAGATGTTGGAAAAGAGAGCGGTGGAACAGGTCGTAGACCTGGAATCTCCAGGCTTCTACAACAGGATATTCCTGGTGCCGAAACAGTCAGGAGGTTGGCGACCAGTCTTAGATGTGAGCAGTCTGAATCGGTTCGTACAGAAGCAGAAATTCAAGATGGAGACACCTCAGTCAGTTCTTGGGACCTTAAGACCAAACGATTGGATGGTTTCATTAGACCTTCAAGACGCGTATTTCCACGTCCCCAATCCATCCACAGTCGATGAAGTATCTTCGGTTTGTCCTAAAAGGGACAGTTTATCAATTCAGGGCGCTTTGCTTCGGATTGAGCACTGCCCCTATGATCTTCACGACTTTAATGAAGAACGTGGCGAGGTGGCTTCATCTTGCAAATATCAGAGTCTCTATGTACCTGGACGACTGGCTCATTCGTGCCTCCACTCAAACGCGGTGTCTGAAGGATCTTCAAACCAAACTTTATCGTTGGTGAAGGTCCCTGGGTAACTAACTGGTGAAGTTTCGAAAAGTCACATCTGATTCCCAACCCAATCCATCTTGTATTCTGGGGATTCAGATGGATTCAGTGGCTTTTCGAGCTTTTCCGTCCCAGGGACGTCAGCAGCCCAATGTTTAGACAAAGTGACAGCCTTCATAAGGAAAGATTCGTGCTCGGTGAGGGAATGGATTGAGCCTGCTGGGGACCATTTCCTCTGCGGAGAAGTTTGTTTCCTTGGGGAGACTGCACCTCAGACCGCTACAATTTTTTCTCAAGGAAAATTGG
>NC_087205.1:33598088-33667412 GCF_015104395.2 Macrobrachium nipponense
CCAATTTTCCTTGAGAAAAAATTGTAGCGCGGTTTATGAGGTTGCAGTATCCCCAAGGAAACAAACTTCTCCAGCGAGGAAATGGTCCCCAGCAGGCTCATCCATTCCCTCACCGAGCACGAATCTTTCCTTAGGAAGGCTGTCACTTTGTCTAAACATTGCTGCTGACGTTCTGGGACGGAAAAGCTCGAAAAGCCACTGAATCCATCTGAATCCCCGAGTACAAGATGGATTGGGTTGGAATCAGATGTGACTTTTCGAAATTCACCAGTAGTCCCAGGGACTTCACCAACGATAAAGTTGTTGAAGATCCTTCAGACACCGCGTTTGAGTGGAGGCACGAATGAGCCAGTCGTCCAGGTACATAGAGACTCTGATATTTGCAAGATGAAGCCACCTCGCCACGTTCTTCATTAAAGTCGTGAAGATCATAGGGGCAGTGCTCAATCCGAAGCAAAGCGCCCTGAATTGATAAACTGTCTCTTTTAGGACAAACCGAAGATACTTCATCGACTGTGGATGGATGGGGACGTGGAAATACGCGTCTTGAAGGTCTAATGAACCATCCAATCGTTTGGTCTTAAGGTCCCAAGAACTGACTGAGGTGTCTCCATCTTGAATTTTCTGCTTCTTTGTAACGAACCGATTCAGACTGCTCACATCTAAGACTGGTCGCCAACCTCCTGACTGTTTCGGCACCAGGAATATCCTGTTGTAGAAGCCTGGAGATTCCAGGTCTACGACCTGTTCCACCGCTCTCTTTTTCCAACATACTGCTCGAGCAGATCGAAAAGTATTTGTTGCTTCTCCTGATGGTAAATAGGGATAAATCCTTGGGTGTCGTGCACAGTGGGGGAGGTTTCAAGAAAGGAATCTTGTACCCCCGCTTGATGACGTTAAGCGACCAGCTGTCCGCCTTCCTTTCTATCCAAGCTTTGAGAATAGTCGAAGCCTGGCTCCTACTGGTGGCTGAAGGATATCTGTTCATTTATTTTTTCCTATGATCTTAGCCGAGACTCTGGCCTCTGAAACGAAAGTGTACTTCCTCGAGAAGATTCTCGAGGAAACTCCACCTCGAAAGGGCTTCTGCTTCTTGAACGGTTTGGCGCCCCGTTGCCGACGGTAATAGAAACAACTGTACGCTTTGCCGACTGAGCTAGGAGGTCTTGGGTAGCCTTCTCTTGTAGACAACAGCCAGATCTTTGACCATAGCCTGAGGAAAAGATGGCTCGAAAGAGGCGCATACAACAATTCTGCCTTTTTGAGAGATAGAGACCGCCTTTGCAGTAAAACCACAATAGGCCGCTCTCTTCTTCAAATCGAAGTGCAGAAGTGCGAAGCCAACTCCTCCGAACCATCCCTGACGGCCTTGTCCATGCACGCAAGCACGCTGGACAGCTCCTCGAGGCTAAGCGAATCAGGACTACGCGACCGGTTATCCAAGACCCCCAAACACCAATCCAAAAAGTTGAAAACTTCTATCGTACGGAAGAGTCCCTTCATATGATGGTCCATCTCAGAAAGGGTCCAGGGCACTTTCGTCGTCGACAAAAGGGATCTCTTCGGTGCATCTACCAAGGTAGCGAAGTCACCTTGGGACGATGAGGGGGCTCTAAAACCTATCTCCTCCCCTGTCTCATACCAAAGACCTGCCTTCCCTGTCAGTCTTGAAGGGGGTAGGGCGAAAGCGTTCTTGTTTCGGGCTTTTCTTGACTCCATCCAATTCTGCATTTTCTTAAAAGCCCTTTTTGTTGATAATGAATGATAGCCATCTTCAACAATCCTGGAGTCTTGATAGCCTTAGACGATAGCAATTGTGAAGGAGGCGACTGCGGGGCTTCAGGTTAAAACTTCTCTTCAAAGGAGGTTCGAAGCAATTGAACCAAAACCTGGTAATCTGAAGATACTGCTGATGATTGTTCTTCAGTTAATTCCTCCGACAAGTTTTCTTCTTCAGATTCATTACTATCCTCCGAATCTCGGCGAATGTCTGAAGAAACATTACGTCGTGCGTCCAGCTGCGCGCCATGCCTGGCGTCAAGCCGAGCGTCCAGCCGAGAATCCTGCCGAGCGTCCCGCCCGGCGTCGAGCCGAGCGCCCAGTCGAACGTCAGGCCTGGCGTCAAGTCTCGCTGCCGCCTTAACGTCGTGCTCTGCAGACCTTCGTGCACGAAATCTGGAAGGCGAGGTAACAGGAGAAAAACAAAAGCGAGGTCGATGAGAAGGAGACTGCCTGGATCTCTTGACTGGCAGTTTATCAATCCTTCCTCCTGTGACGTGAATTATCCTCTTTCTCTGCAACTAATAAGGCAATTTGATGTTGCAAAATTCTCAATCTTCTTCGATTTAGGGCTGATCCTGTGAGAAGACGAGGGGCGAGGGAAGCCCTCCTCCTTCTCACATGGACCGCCACAGGTATATCCTTAGCGCAACCAGGGCGCTCAAAAGCATTGTCGTCAAAAGACATCCTCTCCGCGACGATCGCAACACAGAAGAAGAGAAAGGAGCGTGAAGCGTCTTCTCCCTTAGAGACCAAAAGGTGCCGGTCGCCTGTGCAACATCTTGCACCTTGCTCTCTTTTTTTCGGTGGAGAGTCTTCGAATTGTTCTAGGAGACGACCGCAAAACAGAAGGGGGCTAAGGGATGTGCAGCGTCCTCCTCTGCAGGAATCAAGGCGGCGCCGCTTGTGCGACATCTATCGTCTTTGTCCTCTTCAAAGGGCGCGACCGCTTCCGAAAGCTCCAACCGCTGCGCGCGGGGAGGACGATTCTGATGACGAAAAACACTCTTTCAAGATCCGTTTACGAACTTGGAAGCCTGGGAAGCGCCCCCAGGTCTTGCCGAAGGAACGTCAGAATCGTTTGTCCGACCCCCCTTCCGCAACACTCGGAGCATTATCACTAACACACCACTGCAACTATTAACACCTTCTAATGCTTGCACTTTGATTCCAGGCTACGCAAAGATTCAAGAATCATTGATAGGGTATTACCCTCCACAGACACTAATGTAGGGCCCGAAGGCATCACAGGTTTAGGAGGGATAAATTCCACTGGATGTGTAACTGGCGTTACACTCCTTCTTACCCTATCTCTTTCTATTTTAGACACATATGATTCATACGCCTTCCACGCAGAATCAGACATACTCTCACATTCATTGCAGCGATCATCAGACACACAAACATGTTTCCGACAATTAGCGCACACTGTATGAGGGTCTACCGAAGATTTCGGTAGCCTCACCTTGCATTCTTCCACACCACATACTCTGGCGCTAGTCGAACTAGATCCAGACATCTCAAGTTAAAGGAAAAATCAAGCCAAATTCAAAATCAATCCACAATTAGCGTATGCCTAACCACCGATCCAAATCAAATAACCAAAAAATCAATCGGGATACTCAAGTGACCAAAAGAGTTCCAAATCCAATGACGGAGTGCAGAAAAACACTGTTGGCTGCACCGGCGACAGAAAATATCTGACAGAAAATGGGAATGGTTCCTGACGCCCGCCTCCCAGCGGCGGGAATGGGTACTACCACCTGGCCGACCACTGCGTGTGCCGGGAGTTTTGAAATTCTGTCGGACTTCGGAGAATACAGCTATATATATATCTGGCAGGTAAGGTTCATGAACAAAAATGAAATTTTCATTATTAAAATGAAGTTTTATTGTATACTTACCGAACAATTATAGAGCCGTGATTTCCACGAGCGGCAGGATACTAAATTCAAATTTAGCGCGTCGGCGTCGCCAACACTGGTGGTGATGACGTCATCTCCCTCCACTCGCGGGAGAACCAGGTACAACTGCCCAGGTGAATCCAATTCTTTCTGCCCGTCCGTCCACCTAAGGGGAGGAGGGTGGGTATAATCATAATTGTTCGGTAAGTATACAATAAAACTTCATTTTAATAATAATGAAAATTTCATTTTTATTGTAGTGTCTTACCGAACAATTATAGAGCTGATTACACATTTATGGGAAGGTGGGATTCAGTGGACCACTAGTATTTTTAAATGGTTACATTTATTGCAATACCAGTAAACACTCAAGGTGTCTGTTGTACCTTACCTGTAAGAGAGCTACAGCAGACTGTTACTGCTCTGGTCGGTGCTCTTCTTACTATTGTAGGGAGGAATTGGAATTTGACCAAAGTTAGCCTCTACAGAGTGAATCCTTCCGTAGTTCAAGCGAGTCAAGGCTGACTGACGGAGGATAGTAACAACAAAGATTGCCCTTGCCCTGGGCTAAGACCAGAAATTCAATCATACAAAACATTTGTCACCAACACCAGATTTAAAAACATATATACCCAACCATTGTAAAATCTGACCTAACAGACTGGTGAGTATCCCAGGTACTCAGTACCCCCAGCTTCCCTTGAACTCGACAACCTATTCAAGGTGAAAGTTAGCATAGAGGTGACGACCCCTGTGCCGTTTCTCCCAACACCATGCCAGAACCGCCACCGGACCTAACGTTTTACAATTCTCGAAAACCGTTTCTATCTCTTTCAGATAATGACTCGCAAACCGAATTCGATCTCCAGAACGTGCTCTGAAGAATCGAAGCTAAAGATAAATTCTTTCTGAATGCTAAAGAGTTGCCACTGCTCTAACCTCGTGAGCTTTAACTCTCAGAACGGAAAGATTGTCGTTCTCGGACTGCGAGTGAGCTTCCCTGATAAGCTCTCTAATAAACGAACGATATAGCATTCTTAGAAAAGAGGAAACGAGAGGGATTTTGAAACCAGAGGTCCAGAGCTTAGAAGATTGTCCTCTAATACCCTTAGTGGCAAACAGATACTGCTTAATAGCCCTGACTGGACATAAGAGCCTTTCTTCCTCCTCATGTCCAACCAAATCAGATAAGTTCCTTACCACAAAACTCCTCGGCCAAGGATTAGAAGGATTCTCATTTTTGGCTAGAAAGGTCAAAGATACTGAAAATACAGCATTGCCTTGAGAGAAAATGAAATTTTCATTATTAAAATGAAGTTTTATTGTATACTTACCGAACAATTATAGAGCCGTGATTTCCACGAGCGGCAGGATACTAAATTCAAATTTAGCGCGTCGGCGTCGCCAACACTGGTGGTGATGACGTCATCTCCCTCCACTCGCGGGAGAACCAGGTACAACTGCCCAGGTGAATGCCAATTCTTTATGCCCGTCCGTCCACCTAAGGGGAGGAGGGTGGGTATAATCATAATTGTTCGGTAAGTATACAATAAAACTTCATTTTAATAATGAAAATTTCATTTTTATTGTAGTGTCTTACCGAACAATTATAGAGCTGATTACACATTTGGATGGGAAGGTGGGGGATTCAGTGGACCACTAGTATTTTTAAATGGTTACATTTATTGCAATACCAGTAAACACTCAAGGTGTCTGTTGTACCTTACCTTGTAAGAGAGCTACAGCAGACTGTTACTGCCTCTGGTCGGTGCTCTTCTTTTACTATTGTAGAGGAATTGGAATTTGACCAAAGTTAGCCTCTACAGGAGTGGAATCCTTCCGTAGTTCAAGCGAGTCAAGGCTGACTGACGGAGGATAGTAACAACAAAGACTGCCCTTGCCCTGGGCTAAGACCAGAAATTCAATCATACAAAACATTTGTCACCAACACCAGATTTAAAACATATATACCAACCATTGTAAAATCTGACCTAACAGACTGGTGAGTATCCCAGGTACTCAGTACCCCCAGCTTCCCTTGAACTCGACAAACCTATTCAAGGTGAAAGTTAGCATAGAGGTGACGACCCCTGTGCCGTTTCTCCCAACACCATGCCAGAAACCGCCACCGGACCTAACGTTTTACAATTCTCGAAAACCGTTTCTATCTCTTTGAGATAATGACTCGCAAAAACAAAAACCGAATTCGATCTCCAGAAACGTGCTCTGAAGAAATCGAAGCTAAAGATAAATTCTTTCTGAATGCTAAAGAAGTTGCCACTGCTCTAAACCTCGTGAGCTTTAACTCTCAGAACGGAAAGATTGTCGTTCTCGGACTGCGAGTGAGCTTCCCTGATAAGCTCTCTAATAAAGAACGATATAGCATTCTTAGAAAGAGGACGAGAGGATTTTGAACCGAGGTCCAGAGCTTAGAAGATTGTCCTCTAATACCCTTAGTGGCAAACAGATACTGCTTAATAGCCCTGACTGGACATAAGAGCCTTTCTTCCTCCTCATGTCCCAACCAACCAAAATCAGATAAGTTCCTTACCACAAAAACTCCTCGGCCAAGGATTAGAAGGATTCTCATTTTTGGCTAGAAAGGTCAAAGATACCGAAAATACAGCATTGCCTTGAGAGAAACCGACTCTTTTGTCTATAGCGTGCAATTCGCTGACACGCTTAGCAGAAGCTAGTGCAATAAGAAAGAGTGCCTTCTTAGTCAAGTTCCTGAGTGAAGCCGACTTCAAAGGCTCAAACGGTGGCCCCATGAGAACTTAAGCACCACATCTAAGTTCCAAGCCACTGTATCTTGCGGGAGCTTAGTGGTTTCGAAAGACCTAATGAGGTCCGACAGATCTGAATTGGAGGAAATATCCAAACCTCTGATGTCGAAAAACCGAAGAGAGCATGGCTCTATATCCTCTGATCGTCCAAGGAGCCAGTTTCTTAGAGTTCCTAAGAATAGAAGAAATCTGCTATTTCTGTTAAAGAGGTCGCAGAAGTAGAGACTTTAGCACTTCTACACCACTCTCTGAAGATTCTCCACTTCCCTTGATAGAGTTTGTTAGAAGACTCTCTCCTACAACGAGCGATAGCTTCTGCCGCAGCTCTTCTTGAAAATCCTTTCGCTCTGACAAGATTCCGGACAGTCTGAACCCTGTCAGAGCTAGAGCGGACAAGTTTTGGTGGAACCTCTTGAAGTGAGGTTTGTTTGAGAAGCACTTCTCTGGAGGAAGAAGTCTGGGGAAGTCTACTAACAACTGGAGAAGGTCCGGGAACCACTCTTTCCTGGGCCAAAAGGGAGCGATTAACGTTAGCGTTACATTGCTGTGCGACATGAACTTGTTCAGCACCTCTCTTATTAGACCAAACGGAGGGAATGCATAAGCTTCCAGACACCGACCAATCCAACAGCATTGCGTCCACCGACCAAGCTAGAGGATCTGGGACTGGAGAACAAAAGAGAGGAGACGGTTGTTCCTTGATGTCGCGAACAGGTCTATTGACGGTCGTCCCCAAAGGCGCCAAAGTTTCTGACAAATCTTGTTGTCCAAAGTCCACTCCAGAGGTAACACTTGCTGTTGACGACTTAACTCGTCCCACCAGGACGTTCATCTTTCCCGGGAACAAATCTCGGACTAGCTGAACCTTCGCTTCGTTTGACCACAGGAGGAGATCCTTGGCTACTTCGTTACAGAGAGAAAGACTGAGTCCCCCCCTGTTTCCGCACGTACGAGAGAGCCGTGGAGTTGTCGGAATGCACTGCCACTACTCGACCTTCTACTAAGCTCCGAAACTGTCTGAGCCCCAAGAAAATTGCTAACGTTCCTTTACATTTATGTGGAACTTCTTCTCCTTCTCCGACCAAGCTCCTGAAGTCCGTTGATTTCCCAGTAGGGCTCCCCAACCTGTGTCCGATGCGTCGGAAAAGAACTGTAGGTTCGGGAGGATGGGTCGTAAATAATAACCCTTCTTCCAACCTTGCTCGAGAGAGCCACCACCTTAGGTCCTCTTTTATTTGATCTGTGACAGGAAAGGTAATCGAGTCTGGTTGTGTCTTCCTGCACAAGAGCTCTCAGGAAAAACTGCAGAGGTCTCATGTGCAGTCTTCTTCAACGTCACAAATTTCTCCACTGACGTCAATTTGCCCAGGAGCCTCATCCACTGATTGGCAGAACTTACCTTTTTGTCCAAGAACTCCTGAACTGTCTCCAGACAGCCTTGAACCCTCTTCGGGGACAGAAAAGCCCGAAAAACTTGAGCATTCAGAATCATCCCCAAATAAAGGATGCTCTGAGATGGAACCAACTGGGACTTCTGTTTGTTGACAAGAATTCCTAACTTTCTGGCAAGATCCAGAGTTGTTCCAGGTCCTTCATGCACCGACTCTCTGATTCCGAACCGGAGAAGCCAATCGTCCAGATAGAGGGAGATTCTTACTCCTAAATGTGTAGCCAGCTCCTATCGGGATAGAACCCTGGTGAAAACTTGAGGAGCGGTCGCTAGTCCGAAGCAAAGCGCCCGAAACTGAAACACCTTGCCTTCGAACATGAACCTCAGGTACTTCCGAGATTCGCGATGTATCGGAATGTGAAAATAAGCGTCTTGCATGTCCAGAGAGACCATCCATCCCCCCGTCTGATGGACTCCAGAAACCGACCGACCGTGGTCTCCATATGAAATTTTGTTTTCTGGACATGCAAGTTCAGGGCGCTCACATCCAAAACCGGCCTCCAGCCCCCTGATGACTTGGGAACTACAAAAAGGCGATTGTAAAAGCCTGGAGGAAAATCCCCTTCTTGGAATGGAATTGGCACAGGTGAGAGCGAGGGAGGTGAAACGAGAGGAATACGATAGCCGAACTTGAGTACTTGCACTACCCAGGCTTCTGCTCCTCTGTTTTCCCATTCCTCCCAAAACAGAGCCAGCCTGGCTCCACTGGTGCATGAAGAACCGAGCTTTCATTTGGAAGGTTTGTTAACCTTGGCCGAGGCCTTAGACTGAGGTCGCAAATTCGATTTTCGGCCGAAAGAACGCTTGGGTTTCTCCCTCGAAAAGGCGCTTGGGCCAGAGGAGAAACCGAAGGAACAGTCTCCACAGGAGCTTTAGGTCTCTTAGTAGACTGTGCCAGTAAATCCGAAGTAGATTTCTTATCTAGCGCAGACGAAATTGACAACACTACATCGTCTGGAAAGAGGTTCATTTCTTTACAAAAGGAGCAAACAAGAGAGCAGACTTCTGTTGGGACGTAACCCTTTTAGAAGCAAAGGAGCACCAAGTTGCCTTTTCTTAAGGGTACCAAAGGCGATGAGCGAAGCTAACTCATCACATCCATCCCTAATGGATTTGTCCGCACAGGACAGAACACCAATCCAATCCTCCGCTAACTCCTGGGAAAGAGAAGGACAGTCTTCGATCTTGGCCGCTAAAGCGCCAATAGTCCAATCAAGGAAGCTAAAGACTTCCAAAGTTTAAATTGATTCTTTACAACGTGGTCCAACTCAGGCGCTGTAAAGAAAACTTTCGCTGCGGCGAAAGCAGATCTTCTAGAGGAGTCGATTAAACTGGAGAAGTCTCCCTGGGAGGAGGCAGAAACTCCCAGAGAAGGAGCTTCCCCAGTTACATAAACCTATACCTCTTACGAAGCAACTTAGAGGGAGGGTAAGCAAAAAGAGCCTTCCCTAAGTCTCTTTTCATAGACATCCATTTCTCCGTCTCTTTCAACGAATGTCTAACCGCTTTAGATAGAACAAGTTTTTGGGAGGAGAGGGTCTGAAGTTTTCCTCCTCCATCAAAAAAGTCGAAGTTGGGGAGCGCGGAGCCGCTTTCTCAAATAATCTGGATAAGATACCAGAATAAATCTAAGGAGACGTAAATAACACGAGAGGTGATGTGAATCCTCCTCCTCTACTTCTTCTTCATTCTCCGATACCGCCGAAGAAGTAGACGGAACTACAACCGGATCTGAAGGTTTCGAACCACCCTTGGACTCATTCATCCAGTTGGTTAACATCTCTAACTGCTTGCGCAAAGGCGCCAGAGACGAATCAAAAACAGTTAACGTAGGCTTGGAAGAGCCTAAATGTTCAGCAGGAGGCGAAAAACTACTTGCGCCTCGCTCGGAGCCGCCGAAATTCGAGGCGAAACAGGCGCATCAGGCGTAACAGACGAAAAAAAGCGCCTAAAGAAACACCCTTAGAACTGCTAGCTACAGCGCTAAAAACCACAATCTCTACTAGTAGATGGAGCCGAAAAAGGCACAGATTGAGGCGACGAACGAGCCGCTAACGGCCGAGGCGCAACCCTACTCTCAGGCTCCTTATACCGCTTGACTGGAGGAGGCGAAGAATCGGCGCCTGAACGCCTCTTTAAGGGACGCGAAACGGGCGAATCTCGCCAAGAGCGCCGTGCGACCGGAGACGAATCGCTTGAATCATTTGAAAGGCGTCTGACCGCAACACCTTTCCAACGCTTAACCGAGCCCTGTTGAGGCGCAACAGGCTCAACAAGAGAGGCGCCTGTCTGTGGGCAATCCCGATCGACTCCCCTTGGACTTCCGGTATGTTCTTTCTCCCTCGGTGCGGGGGAGCTGACAGTGACCTTTGTCTAGGAGACGTGTCAGGACAGACAGACGCACCCTCAACTACAACTCTTACCTGAGGTCGCTTTCTCCAAAAACGTCTTAACTGAATTACCAAGTTGCAAAACCGTATTCGCTAGTACGAAAATTTCTGATCTAACCTCGATTCCAGACTGGCAATGGTGTCGGAAGAAACTACACGGGAAGCCGGAGAAGTGGGATTAGTAGGAGGAATAGGAGGTGTAGTTAAAGGAGACAATAACAATTTGAGGAGAAACAGAAGGAACAGATGCATCGCAAGACGAAGCAGAGCTAAGTCTACTTTCCCTAAGCGCTGCTTTTCTAATTCTGTCTTTAGCTAATTTCTCAGAGTATGAACTAAAAAACTTCCATTGAGAATCAGTCCCAATCACTACACTCGTTACATGTTCGATCTGCTGAACAAACCTGTCCCCTACACTTAACACATTTAGTGTGAGATCATACTCTAGCTTGGATAATCTAGTTTTACATCCTGAGATGCAAAACCTAACTCCCGACGGACTAGAATCCGACATGGCAACGCCTAAATAAAAAGCAAAATAACAACAACGCCAAAAAAGAGTACTTCACCAATTCCGAAGATCAAATCCACAAGAAAAAAGCGAAGCAAAGTTATCCAACCGCACCGACCACCGATGTTCACCGGACGCCGGCAGGAAAAGAATTGAATTCACCTGGGCAGTTGTACCTGGTTCTCCCGCGAGTGAGGAGATGACGTCATCACCACCAGTTGGCGACGCCGACGCGCTAAATTTGAATTTAGTATCCTGCCGCTCGTGGAAATCACGGCTCTATAATTGTTCGGTAAGACACTACAATAAAACAGGAATTTGTGGATATTTTGCATAAAAAATGCAGCAAACAGGTGAATTTTCTGCAAATAATGGGTATATATATGTATATATGTTCCACAGAGAAATCTGTAAATATGTGAGTCCATGAATCCAGAGTGCGCGAATACGGGGGTTCACTGTAGCCTTAGTGGCAACTTGCTCCGTTATTGCTGGAAGGGTTAGAGGTTACAAAACTGCAAGGGTTAGAGATTACATACTGGCAGGGTTAAAGGTTGCACACTGGAAGGGTTAGAGATTACATACAGGAAGGGTTAAAGGTTACATTCTACATACATTTTATGATAAAATAATAATTTACATTGCTAATTTTCAATAATATTAAATTTAATGAGACTAAAATAATATTATATTTATAATAAATGATTTACTTTACAACTAATTTTTAAAATTAATAAGATTAGCCAAGAAATAGTAATTCCCAGTCTTTTCTAAGTTTGCTATACGTATCTCCATGCTGATTAGGCAAGTTGGCATTCAAACAAAAAATCGAATGGCATCCCTGATGACTGTCAGTTTACCTGTTCCCGACCAGGTGTGTTTTGAATGTTTTTAGCTAGTCAGAATTTCTCCTTGACACCCACTAAGTTGTGGGGAGTCGGGTGGTGGGGTCTACTTTAGCAGTAGGTACAAGTATCCAAATGATAAATTTTATTATGAAAAAATTTATATTATTTGTGATGAATGTTACCTACTGTTAGAGTTAGCTGATTTTACTACTACCAGAAGTTGGATTCGATTCAGGGAGCAAGGCTCTCACACATGTGCAGGAAAGAGTAGCCTTGCAAGAAAACCACTTTGATTCAGCCAGAATGAAACAGAAGCAGTATGAGAGGGGCCCCAGTGACTAGGTCCAAAAGCCCTATGAAATGACAGTCACCTGAAAATAAATACCTTTACGATATAAAGGTACGCTCCTATACAAAATTTGTACCTTCATGCACCCAAAAATGTTAAAACCCAGGATTTAAACAAAAGAGCCCAAAGAATTACCCTTTCTTCAGTTCAGGAAAAGATTACCTACTATTAGTAGTGGATTAAGGGCTTTACTATTTTCAAACATGATTCTGTATACTTAAGGTAGTGAGCAGGTAAAAAACCAAATTGCACTTCTACTGCGCCACATCAATCCTATCCTGAAGTGACAAACTGACTTAACACTACATGAAGTTACAACTGCTGCTCACATTATGAATGCTTACCTTCAATAAGGTAGAAGATATAGAGCTAGTTCTCATGCACTAGCCTAACCAAACACATCATAGAGGACCTCGTGTTCCTTGACAAAGACAAGTTTCAAAAAACAAAAACAAAACAGTTAACTTTGCCTCTTCCAGGCTTAACCTTCACAAATACATTCTAGGTTTTCTAAAAACACAAAACAAAAGGTTAATTTTGCCTTTTTCAGGCTTAACCTTTGACAATGACATCTATGTTTCCCATAAACTAAAAACAAAAGTTAACTTTGCCTCTTCCGGGATTAACCTTTGACAAAGATGTTCCAGGTTTCTAAAAGGATGATAAAGATGTTCTAGGTTTAACCTATCTGATTAAATTTTAATTGCCCCAACAGGACAGAGAAGTTTCTTCTTCTTCCCCACTAAGGGGTTACATTGGAATTCTTACAGGTCAATGTAAAACGTAGCTTCAACATCACCCTCAGCTCTAAGGCAGAAATCTTAAATAGCATTCCCTTTACAACAGCCTAAAGAAGGGTGCTGGCAATAAATTTACTAATTAATTGCTGATAGCGCTAAATAAAAGGTTTCCTAGTAAATTCAGATAAAGTTTAGACCTGCTACTAAACTCCAGAGAGAGACTGATATAGAGATGAAGGGGAGGGGGCTTCAATCTCAACACCTTATAGTGCGATCCTCTGCGAGATCCTCAAAAGTACATGATGCAATACCAAGGAAATTATGGAACAATAATTTTGGAAGTAGACAGTGAAAAGTCTTAATATCCATAAACAGAAAACACTGATGTCTACAAGGTTCCAGGTGCTGAAAATTCCTCTAGAATGGCACCTCAGCAATACACAGACCACTGCTTCCGACCCAAGGCCAAGGCAGTTTTCAATTAGGGACAGATCCTACGATAACCTGAAAATCTTCTTATTGGGATTGGACATTCTAACATCTCCAAGCAGTTAACCCTGGATAGGTTTTGCTATTTTAGTACCCCTTTAAAGGTGTGTGGGGTCGAGCTCGACCTGAGCGCCCCAAAAAATTTGTGAAAATTCAAAAACTGTAGCTATTCTGTATATTTTAATTTCTAAAATCAATTTCACCATTGCCAAACATTACTGAGAAGATAAATCATACGCATCTACAAATTAAATACTTATTGCAAATATATTAAAAAAATATATATATACAAAAAATTATATAAAAAATATTTACAAAAAATACAAAATATGCTATATACACACAAAAATTGAGGGAATCCTTCCTAAAACTACTATTTACAATATGTGACTGCCAGAAAAGGTGTCAGACCCATAGAGGTCAAAATCTGAAAACAGAAAAAAAGGGTAAGTTAAAAAAAAAAAAATAACAAATTTTGTTCAGTACCTCAATGAAATAGAAGTGGCTAATTTTTTTTTATAGAATAAACTCATATATCCTAGAACAGAATTATGTATTATTATTATTATTATTATTATTATTATTATTATTATTATTATTAATATTATTATTATTATTATTATTATTATTATTATTAAAGTAGTTTAACCAGACCACTGAGCTGACTTTCAGCTCTCATAGGGCTGGCCCTGAAGGATTAGATTAAAATAAAAAAAATCATGTTTAGGCCAGAGGCAAAGTTCTGGAACCAAATTGTTTATTTGGTGTGATGACAAATGAGCAAAAATTAAACTAAAAACTGCACAAAGGCACACACTCACACTGGAATATATGCACACAATAAATACATTTACTCATGTATCCATATATAAAAAAATAAAATCTGAATAAGTTAACCCTTAAAAGCCGAAGCGGTATTTTAAAAATCGTCTCCCGTATGCTGGCGGCGTTCGCGAGTGAGCGCCGAAACGGAAAAAAAATGTTTTTTTTTTTTTTTAAATCACAGCACGCTTAGTTTTCATTTTTGGCTCCTTTTTTGGTCATTGCCTGAAGTTTAGTATGCAACCATCAGAAATGAAAAAAAATATCATTATCATCCATAAATATTGGGATATAATGACAGCACAAAAAAAATTTCATATATAATTGTATACAAATCACGCTGTGAGCAAAACGGTTAAAGCTAAAGAGTTAATTTTTTTCATTGTATTGTACACTAAATTGTGATCATTGTGGTATATAACACATTGTAAAACGATCAAGGCAACACAGAGAAAATATTATCACAAAATGATGCGTGAATATGTAACGTGCGGATGTAAAAAAAACTTTTAAAAATTCACCATAAATCGAAATACTGTGTTACAGACTTCCTGTTTGTTGCAAAATGAAGGTAATTGATTGAATATTACTAGACTGTAAGTATTGTAGCTTACAATTGCAGTTTTTTACCATTTCAGTCGAGTTAAAGTTGACCAAAGAACAAATTTTTTCTATTTATCGTTATTTATATGAAAATATTTCAAAACTGATAAAAGCTACAACCATCAGTTGTTTTTTGTTGTATTGTACATGAAATTGCACACATTTCCATATATAAAACTTTATGTAACGGCTAACTTAAATGGTGCAAACATTACGACAATCGGACAAAAAAATTTATGATTTTTTCGGAAGAGTTACTGTGCATACGTAAGGAAAATGTTTTTTTTTCATAAATTCACCATAAATCAAAATATTGTGCTAGACTTCTAATTTGTTGCCAAATAAAGGTAAATGATTGAATATTACTAGAATGTAAGAGTTTTAGCTTACAATTATGTTTTTTTACCATTTCGGTCGAGTCAAAGTTGACCGAAGGTTGACATTTTGGCACTTATCATTATTTATATAAAAATATTTCAAAACTGATAAGAGCTACAACCATGGGTTGCTTTAAGTTGTATTCTGCATGAAATTGTGCACATTTACATATATAATACTTTATGTAATGGCTAATTTAAAATGGTGCAAACATTACGACAATCGGACGAAAAAGTTTATGATTTTTTCGGAAGAGTTACCGTGCGGATGTAAGGAAAAATTTTTTTCATAAATTCACCATAAATCGAAATACTGTGCTAGAGACTTCTAATTTGTGCAAAATAAAGGTAAATGATTGAATATTACTAGAATATAAAAGTTTTAACTTACAATTGTGTTTTTTTACCATTTCGGTCGAGTCAAAGTTGACCGAAGGTTGATATTTTGGCACTTATTGTTTATATAAAAATATTTCAAAACTGATAAAAGCTACAACCATGGGTTGTTTTTAGATGTATTCTACATAAAATTGCGCACATTTTCATATATAAAACTTTATGTAACGGCTAATCTAAAATGGTGCAAACATTACGACAATCGGACGAAAAAATTTATGATTTTTTCGGAAGAGTTACTGCGTGGATGTAACAAAAAAGTTTTTTCATAAATTCACCATAAATCGAAATATTGTTCTAGAGACTTCCAATTTGATGTAAAATGAAGGTAAATGATTGAATATTACTAGAATATAAGAGTTTTAGCTTACAATTGCGTTTTTAGACCATTTCGGTAGAGTTAAAGTTGACCAAAGGTTGAAATTTTGGCACTTATTGTTATTTATATGAAAATATTTCAAAACTGATAAAAGCTACAACTATGAGTTGTTGTTGTATTCTACATGAAATTGCACACTTTTTCATATATAGTACTCCATGTAACGGATAATATAAAATGGTGCAAAAATTATGTCAAAGTGACGAAATAATTTCTGAGATGTGTCGCTGATGCTTTTTAGTGCGAGAAGAAAGAAATTCGCACTTGTGCGCCTGGGTAACGATTGTAAACAAAACAACGCCTTGATCCGTGAGCTCCCAGCATACCCCAAGGAGCATGATTCAAAAGTTTTTGCTTAGTATGTCTATAACTATTTTTCCGCGAATTTTTAAAAAAACTTTTTTATATCGACGTACCATACGTCCAATCGACACCCAACAGACAATTTATATCGACGTTTAATACATCCAATCGGCGTTAAAGGGTTAAGTAACTTTTTAGTTTTTTAATTCATTAAATAGTATAATAATATTTGTATTTTCAAATTTTACTTAGGTTTATATTTTATCAACTAAATTACACTTCTTCAAGAACATAAAAATAGGCATGACCAAAAATGCAGAGGATTCTGACAAGATTTATTTCATAGATCTGTTTCCAAATGTCGACAGTCATTCCTGGTTGTACTTTGGGCATTCGCATAACACATGTCTGACAGTATAACCACCTTGCACTCTGTGCACTCAGCAGCTGAGCCACGTGGGCTGCTCATTTAAGTGTCCATGTGTCAGACGGGTATGGCCTATACGGAGACGTGTCAGAATTACTTGTGCATGTCTCTCTCTCTCTGATAAGATGAACTCAACTTTCCAACATCAGGTTTTATTTGTTTTAATTTATTATTTTCTGATTCTTCATTCCAAATATGTTGCCATTTCCTTATAATACCCATCTTTAAGTATGTTACATAATCACTCATAGGGAGATTCACACTTGATCTTGTCATTTGATTTGCTTCTTTGGCTGCTTTGTCAGCCTCTTCATTTTCTTTGATCTCTACATGGTCAGGGATCTAACATATTTCTACATTTTTCCCAATACTATCTAATTTATGAAGTAATAATTAAATTTGCTGTACAATATTATTTTTTGGTTTATAACTCTGGATGGCTTCTATGGCACTTCTCGGGTCACTAAAATCACAAAATTATTGAGTGATGTTTCTTTAATTATTTTTACGGCTGAGGCAATTGCACAAAGCTCAGCTGTGAATATTGAAGCTGTATTAGGTAGAGAGAATTGATACGATTTATCTTGGGACACTGCAGCATATTCCACTCAATGTTCTGATTTAGATCCATCTGTGTAGATTGCATAATGTGGACCTTTTCTGCTCATATGCTCTATTGTATGTTGTCTATGGTGTGCTGGCATATATGAGTATTTTTTTGATAAGTATTTTAATTGTGTGCAAGTTTTCATTTTATTCATTATCCAAGGCGGAGGTAATTTTACTATTGGAGGAATTTGTATATTCACATTTAGCGACTCAAACAATCATCTAGCTCTAATTGGGAAAGGGGGTGGATGATTGTTTATAAATATGTCTCTCGGTTCAAATAATTTTTTTGTTGGAGAATCACTTGTCCTAATTCTTAGCACACTCTTCATTATTACAAGCTCTCTATGGAGAGAGAGAGGTAATGCACCATATTCAACCTGTAAAGAGGAGGTTGGTGATGATTTAAAGGCTCCTGAACATATTCTAAGGCCCTCATTATGAACTGGGTCCAACATTTTCAGTGCTGCATCTGATGCCGAGCCATATATTTCACTACCATAATCAATGATAGACAGGAATGTTGCTTTATACAGTAATGTAAGGGTTTGTCTATCAGCTCCCCAAGTAATGTTTGATAATTTTCTAATTAGATTTAATGCTCTTTTACATTTTGATTTCAAGTATGTTATGTGGGGTTTCCAATTTAAGTGAGTATCAAACACTAAACCTAAAAATTTTGCAGTTTGTCTAATTGGTATACTATATTTCCTAATTTTAAATCTATTTCTTCACCATTCATCCACCTTTTATCTTTATAAAACACGACTGCTTGAGTCTTATGTATGGATAACTTAAATCCAACAGATGAGGTCCATTCATTTATTTTTATTACACTTTTATTAATGATGCACTCTGCATGTTTAATACAAGCGGCTGATTAATTCCAGTAGGTAGATTTTTATTAATATCATTAATTGCTAGGGTAAACAGTGTGCCACTAAGGACACTTTCCTGTGGAACACCATTTTCAAGTGGAAATGTTCTGGACTATACATCAATTCTCACTTGAAAACTACGATTTGTTAAAAAGTTTTGGATGAACCTAGGTAAATGTCCACGGATGTTGTTATTTTGTAAAGTTTTTAATATAGGGTACCTCCATGTAGTATCATAAGCCTTTTCAATGTCAAAAAAGACTGCTATAATTATTTGTTTTTGCTCAAATCCTCTATGTATATGGTCTTTGAGGTTATAGAGAGAATCTAACGTAGATCGGTTACACTGTGACCCGAATTGAGTGGGAGTCAAAATTTTATTTTCTCGAATGTGCCATGTTAATCGAGCATTTACAATTTTTTCTAGTAATTTGCATAAGCTACATGTTAAGAGAAATTGGTCTGTAGTTATTTGCATTACTTGGATCTTTTCCAGGTTTGGGGATAGGAATTATTATTGCTTTACACCATTCATCAGGATATAAATTTCTAAGCCATAAATAATTATAAAATTGTAATAAATATGACTTTGCCAGAGGTGCTAAGAGGTAGATAATCTCAAAACAAATATTGTCACCTCCAAGAGCAGATTTATTGCTGTTTGTGAGAGCATATTCCAACTCTTCCATATCAAATTTTCTATTATAATATATATCTTTTATTGTTTAGAAATTTATTGTTATTAGCTCTATATTAATTTTCTTTGTGCGGAAGTGGTCATCTAAATTTCTATCACTACTTGCACTTGCTAAGTTTTCTCCTATTATATTACTTATTTCTTTTGGATCAAGTATTCTTTTTCCATCTTTTAATATGGCATGTCTGGATAGTTTCACATGGGTACCATTTATTTTCCTGAATTTTTCCAAATTTTTTGCATGGCAGTATTATTAGAGTTCTGATACATATTTCCTCCATGAAATTATTCTTCCTTGAATTACTTCATTTTTAAATTTTGCAGATATTTTGTTGTATGGAGGCTTTAATGCATCAATTTCTAGTAACAATATAGTCATTTTTTGTAAAGTACCTTCTAACATTGGTAATGTTTTATTTATTTTATTGGACTTTCTATTCAAATTATCCAATCGTCTCCCTACTGAGTGTTTTATATTTATTAATTCTGTTAGCTCATCAGACTACCATGGAACTTTATGCTTTGTTGGATGGGGTTTTGAGTTTGGTATTGCGTTGTCAGCAGCATTTTTAATGAAATCAACAAGAAACTTATTACTAGTTTCATTATGGTCTTTTAGATATTCAAATGGTGGTATACTTCTAGAGTGCATTTCATACCGCTTCCAATCTGCTTTATAAATGTTATTGTAAGAAACATGTTTTCCTGGATTATTTTGTAATAAGGAAATTAATATTGGGTAATGATCACTGGTGAGCAAGTCATCAACTGTGTTCCAATCCAATCTGTCAACTATACTTGCCGAACATAGAGCTAAATCTACAGAGGAAAATGTTCCCTGTGCTTTTGAATAATATGTATTAAGTTCAACATCATTTATACAGAACATATCATTTGAATCCATAAATTCTTCTACTTTACTTCCTGCTCTATTTGAGTTTGAACAGTTACATTCCCATATTGGGTTGTGGGCATTAAAATCCCCTAATATTAATATATGTTCTTTGGCCTTTTTAAGTAATTCTCCAAGTTTATCAATATCGTAATTTTTATTTGGTTGGTTGTATAAACTATAAATTATAGTAAAATTATTGTTTTTTATTCTAATTTTAATACCTGATATTTGGAGGTCAGCAATTACAGGTACTTTGTCATAGCATACTTTGTTATGAACATATATGGCTGTACCTAAATTTCCTTCTTCTTCCTGTGATGTTGATATTAAAGTATATTTACCTATTGTTGGTATTGTACTACTGACATGTTGTGAACATAATATCATTGGTTCATATTCCTTTAATAACCTTTGTACTTCTCCCAAGTGTAATCTGGTCTGTAGACCATTTACGTTCCATTGTATAATGTTGCTATGAAAATATTGTGTAATATCGGTTGTGTTTTGTTTTCTTTTTTTGCATTATTATCAATTTTAATTATTTCCAAAATTTTATTTACGACATTCAGTTGTTTATAATATTTTAAGTGCTCAATACACATGCATCCTTTTACGCGAGTGTTTAAATCAATGGCCTCTTTTTTTTCTATTTTTCATTAAATTTCTTATAATGTTTGTTAAACAATCTTTTGTTATATTTTTGTTATTGTTGCATTGCAATCGTTACATTCACGTGTTATCATGTATATCTATTGCTTTATCTGTTCTTGTTGTACCAATTATTGGTGATGGAGTAATCTCATCACCCTTGACATAATCACCATTGTCCGTGGTATGGTTCTCCTCCACTTCTTTGGTGTTTTGGATCTCTGCATCTATAGGTTTTATTATTATTTTAGGAGATACAGGTATGTTCTTATTTTGTTTTTGTTCTTTCTCCATATCTTTTCTTTTTGGTTTGACAGATGTTTCTCTAATTATAGTTGGTTTCTTTGTTTTGGGTGGTGTTCTCTCCAAAGGTCTTTTTTTTTTTCTTTAATTCCTGGTACATCACAATTTCTTCCTTCCACCTCTGTGGTAGTATCTTCTTGTGCTTCTATTTGCATTAATATTTCAAATGAATTTGACAGAATACTATCCAATTCATTTGCATCCGTTTCCTGATTCTTTACTATCTTAGTTTTTTCCTGTGTATTACTGACTTCTTTTTGAGACCTACTTTGCTGCATCTTATTACTTCTATCTGTATGTTTTTCAGTTTCATTACTGGTTCCTGTTATAGAAGAATATTTATGTTTCTTGGCAGGATCTTGAATTCCTCTCACTTTCAATTCTAATTTAGCCTCTGTTATAGACATGCCTGTTCTTTCTTTCAACATTTTCAATTCCGAGTTGTATATGTAATACGTTCATGCATTCTTTGGATCTTGCATGATGATTCTGCTCACAGTTTACACACTTAGGTTCACCGCACTTCCATTTGGTGGTGTGTTCTGTAGATCCACAGTAAGCGCACAACAGTTCATTCCTACAATTTCTCTTTGTGTGTCCATACTTACTGCAATTTTGACACTGCAGTGGCTTTGGAATATAGGGTCTTAACTCTCCATTTTGGCCTAAAATTTTTATTTTTTGAGATAGATCTGAACCCTCAAATTTTATTTTTGCTATTCTTAGTATTTGTTTGTTGCCCTTGTTGTTACATCATATACCTCACAATCCTCAATGTTGGGGTATCTTTTTTTGAAAGTCTAAAAGTATTTTCTTATTTATTGGTTCGTCGTTATTGTCAGGGAGTACAATGGTACCCCGGATGCTGTTCATGTTATCATGTTTTTCCACTTTGACATTAATGTTATCTATTGTTTTTAAAGACAAATAGTCTTCAGACTGACTTTTTGTTGTGGCTTCTATAAGCCAAGTCTTCTCTTTTATTTTTCTGAACGACATTTCTGCCGTTGGATGACTATTTAATAAATAATTTTCCAATTTCAAAGTTGAAATATTTTGTTCACCTTTCATAGTTAGAAACCTTGACCAACTTCCACTCCCAAAGAGGGAGTCAAAATGAGTCAAGGTTAGGTCATGACGGTACTTAGGTTTCCTTGGTTTAATATAGGGTATTAAGGTTTTAATACCAACCTGGTCTTTGTGACCTGATCTTTCTTTAGAATGATCCAAATCTGTGCCAGAAGTCATGAGGTTATTTGTTATATTTTCCATATAATAAAAGTGTAAATTTCGTCCAGGATGAGGTCCTTCTCACCAGGGAGGCCCAACTGGGGGAGGAGCAATACTGTTACTCAGTGGTAACTGCCCTGGGATCTTCACCTTGATATACGCCAAACCCACGGTGCCTTAAGGGTCGTCAGTCCGTCGAGATCGGACTCAACACTGTGGGCATGGGTCGACATAAAAATTCCCCTCGCTCGATCGCATCATGTACTCTCGGTTTACAGGTGGAGTGGCATGTCGTCCAAATCCACCCTCCATCAAGTTAAAAGAGCAGTCAAATCAAGAGTCCAAAACCATTGCTCAATAATATTTAGAATAGATACAAGAGGCAGGTCTACGAGTCTGAATCTAGACAAATTTAAGGAAACATCAACTGCTCAAGCCTGAGGGCCATCAAAGGAGTAGTAATCATTCAGGTGTTCCTGTTCATCTACATGCTAGTAAGTCTAAATAAGTGCTCCTTAAATCCCACAGCAACTGCCAAACTTATGGATGTAAAGGCTATTTGTAGGTAGTTTGTTAATTCTGAATCCCAAATTGCCAAAACACTGTCCTTCCACAGAATGAATGATCAAATCAATATGTTGTTTACGCAATCAAAGCTGCAAACTTTCCAAAAAGACTTTGTTTCTGACCAGGAATAAACCTGCATGAAAGTTTGTTTTGCGTAAGTGTGGCACAGTCTAAAAATGCTAATAAATGCTTAATTCTGGAGTTTGAACACTACATATGATCCTAATATGCTCCCAAAGTATTCATCTAACTTTTAAATGAAGTTAAAGTTACTGTAATTTGATTTAAAAGTTAGTTTAATACATTAACCTTAAAAAAGAAATAACTGGTTGGCATAAAAATAGTTACAGGAACTACTACGTACATACGTATACTAACGTTACCCCTAATTCATGGGACACCATTTACTTTTTCCCTCAGAGTAAAAGTAGTTCTCTTTGCGCAACTAGGTAAACTTCATATGTCTGTTATAACGAAGGTTGGTACAAAATTCAATGAAATAAATAAAACATGTATGTACATACATAATGTTTGTAGAAGGTGAAGGTAAAATTCAATCAGTTTAAAATTATGTGCTAGTGTGAGGGCTAACTATGAGAAATACGTGCATCACGTGAGGTAAAACTCTGGAGAGGTATCATCTTTAAATAGTCCGATTGGGACCCCATCTTCTGAAAGTACATTAACTGTGTGCTGTAATTACGTAACATAGTACATACAGATTATACCAGTACTTTTCTCCGAGGTTAAGATAGTAATTTTCACAGAACGAAAGTCTGTTATGTCTCATATGTTTTACTAGTTGATCATGAAGGTCTTATATAGTGACAAACACTGAATTATGTACTGCCTTTGAAAATATTTTCAAAAAATATAAATAGGATACACAGAATCTCCATACTGATTTTACACTTAAATGCATGAAAACTTAATATACTAGTACGTACTTGGGAATTAAACAAAGTTTCTGAAGGGATGATATCTTTGAAAAGTGCAGTAACTATGTAAATGGGTATTGCATCTTGTAAAAGTAGTACATATATGCACTAACTGTAGGTGCTGTAATACCTTTGTATCATATTTATGCATGTACAAGATAAAAATAATAAAATTTTAATAGAGATTTTATACAGAAAAGCTTCAAAACTTAAAAATTTACATAATAAATTAAACATGAAAACTTTTGCAGGGTTTTGCAGTGTTTCTGGAGGATTTGCAAATGTTTGCAAAATTGTGAAATATGATAATTAGTTAGGTTCCAATGAAAAATTTGCGCTATTGTGAATTTGCGCAACTCAAATCGCATAAGTTTGGAGTATTACTGTAGGTAAAACTCTTTGCTTGTGTTGCATGACAAAGGCAAAAACCAAAACCTGGACTTAGGTTTCAGAACAAAATGGGCAATTCTTGGTTACAGAGTCCCTCCTACAGCCCTGGAGCCAAAGATGGTTCTGGATTACTTGCAAATTTAGTGCACGTTACTGAGTTGTAATTCTTACACCAAAATTGAATATAAATTGAGCATGATTATCTGGAAAAATCCCCAGTGAGACCATATAGGAAGTTTCCTTCAGGCCTAAAATTCTTCAAGAAGCACATGCCTATTCATCTTTGACCACCAAGCATGCATAATTATCATCCCCATATAACTAGATAAGAATGGGGATACTACAGAGACTTAAAAATATAATGCACAGAAATTGGGCCAGGAGAAGCAACAGGTCCTTGGTCTTTGGAATACTGTTGACAGAATTGGCCAACTTGAACCATTGATTTAGTAGGAGAGGGTCTTGCTCCTAAAGTCCACACCATCCACCAATGGACAACAAAATCCCTGTAAAAACTTAGAGACACTGTACACTAACCCATCTTGAAGGGACTTGCATGACTGAGGACGTAGTACCTACTGGTAAGTGGCATACATTTCTGCATGTGTACCACAAGTCTGACCATTCTTTGGAAAGGCACTAGAAAACCAAAAAGTATGTGGATGGACACTTTGTTATTCAGTCTCAAAATGTCCAAGAATATCTCCAATTGCTTATGGAGCTCGTCCCACAGAATTACCGCCTGGACCATCATTCCCTCTATATACAACTTCCTACTAGAGAGAGACTTATCAAAGAGATTTCTACTGAAGACGACAAAGAAGCAGCTATAAGAGGGAGATTAAACCAGTGGAGGACAACCACAAAAGAATCACAACTCCCCTTCACCGTCTACACCACATAAGGTACTGGTCCCAAGTCTCTTCATGTATGCCAGGAGGTTGCAACTGTTCATATCCCCGAACCTGAGGTCTGCACTTATCCCCAAAAGGTATAAAACAAGACTACCAATAGATACTCCCTTATCTCCTTAAAATGATATTGTTAAGATACAATAAATTTTGTTCATACTTACCAGGCAGATATATATATAGCTGTATTTCTCCGAAGTCCGACAGAAATTTCAAAACTCCCGGCACACGCAGTGGTCGGCCAGGTGGTTAGTACCCATTCCCGCTGCTGGGAGGCAGGAGTCAGGAACCATTCCCATTTTCTATCCAGATTTTCTATTCCCACTGTCTCCTGAGGGGAGGTGGGTGGGTACTTTGATTATATATATCTGCCAGGTAAGTATGAACAAACTTTATTGTATCTTAACAATATCATTTTGTTCATGAAACTTACCCAGCAGATATATATATAGCTGAATCCCACCTTTGGAGGTGGGGAGGGACAGAAAAGGATTTTAGGAAACACATTGCGTGCAGATGATTGACATCTTGGTTCCTTACCTGTTAGCATAGCTGACTTCGTGATTATTGTCACCCAAGTCTGCTACTGCTTTACTAGAGTCTCCAGCAAGGTAGTGACCTATGTAGCTGGCGAGTTCTAGATGATCTGTCAACGGGAGCATGACCACAATGTGACTAGACCATATTGACCATACCATGAGGGCTAAGAAGTAATATATATCACCACCTGACCAACCTAGCCAAAGTTAAGGATATCTAACTAAGGCTTAAGGATTTAGAAGACCGCCACTGGCGGCCGACCCAATAAAACATAATTAACAAACTCTTCCTAACCATTTTCTATAGGATAGAATGAGTGATACTTCTTGCCCCCAAGATTGTGTCTGTAGACACGTATGGCCCCAGCGAGCAGCAAATCTTATATGTCGTCTTCACATCCCACAGGTATTGTGAAATGAACACAAAAGTTGCTTCGCTAAAACGTGGTACTCAGGATGATACTGAGTGCCATGCTCTGTTGAAATGCTTCCGAGGCCGCGCCCTCACCTCGTGAACATTCAGTTAAAAGATTTCAAATCTTTGTCCAAACATGACGAATGAGCTTCTTTAAAAGAACTCATCAACAATAACGCCAGGTGCTCTTCGACCTGGGCAAGTCTTGGTCTTTTTACGAACACCGCAAATTGGTCCAGGAGGGAGGACCTCCACTTTCTTTATTTTTAACTATATAAACTTGAGGGGCCCTGACAGGTCACAGGACTCTCTCTGTTTCTTGCCTAATAATCCATAGCACCCCTTGATTTCCAAGCTTCTGGGCCAAGGATTAAACAGGTCTTCAAAAGGCTTAGAGAACACACCGCATTATGTCCTCTAAAGCCAAAACCTCTGATGATGTATGAAACCTCACTAACCCTCTTTGTCTTATCTAGAGTGGTTAGAATTTTGGTCACATGCAAAAAGTTACACAGGAAATATTCTACAATTTCGAGATTTCCACAGACCTCATAGATCGTAAAGGGCTTTGTTGTTTGGCAGATCCAAATATCTGAGCGTAAAGGCTGCCAACAACCTACTTCCGTATTCTACAATAGTTGAGACTGCTAGTACATCCCATTCTTCCGACGGAAAGGGAAGATGGTAATGTAATTCACAAAGGTCGAGGTGGAGGAAAAACCATTCTTCCTGCCCTATCTCCAGAAACGGCCCATTCCGATTGGTACACTGCAAGATAGGCAGAACTGCTTTATCTTGGTAATGACACTAGCCATTAGTCTTGAAAAACCTCTTATTCTGGTCACTTTCTTGACAGTCTGAACGCAGTCAGACTCAGAGCCGAACGGTTAAGAGATAACGCCTCTCGAAGTGAGGGTATTTAGAGTAGCCCACGACTTTTGCCATACTTCTAAGGAAAGAATACTCAGACGTCAGTAGTTGCTGCCGTTGATAGAGAAGCTTTGCACGGACTTCCTTCAATCGTGCAGCTAACCTCTGGAGGATCGATACGCTCCGTGCCTGTGGCCATCAATGGCTCTCTCTTCTTGAGATGTGAGAGAGCTGTGGAATTGTCAGAGTTGATCTGAACCACTCGGCCAAAACTCATTCTTCGAGGAACTGGAGTCAACCAAATTGCTTCCAATTCTTTTAGATTATGTCGCAAGACCTCTGAACCTCTGTCAGGATGCCTGGCACCATCTCACTATCACCTGAGGTGATCATTGAACTACTGAGAGATGTTCAGAATCATTACTCGATCTTTGATGTTACTTCAGTTTTCCGGAAGTACAAAACTGTAGAGGTCTGAATTGCAGTCCTTTCAGGGAAAAGAAGCTTCTTCAGCGAGGAAATGGTCCCTAGCAGATTCATCCATTACCTCTCTTAAGCATGCTTCCTTCCCTAAGAAGGCTGCGCTCTTCATAATTAGGAGAGCATTATTTTATAAATGCTATGCTGCCTGGTAAACTCGTACAGAATTCTGTTACAGTGCAGTAAACAGTACCAAAAAGCCTAATAGATATCTCTGTTAAAAATTGTTTCGCAAAAGAAGGCAATGTTTATTCAATGCATGTTAGAATCTCCCTCAATCCTAGGCAAAGTCCGTGATTGTAGGGCAGAGATACGGTTCGTCAATCAATCCCGCGGGAGAGAGAGACTTAAACGACCGCGCATAACAGCAAGCTAGCTGATACTGACTTGGTGACAGCAGCTTACGTTCAACTTCTCGTAGTATTATGCCTGAGTTGCCAGCAACGCCATATTACGAAGGAATAGATTTTTCATTATTTGAACAGCACGAAACTCTCAAGTTGGCATATTTAAGCGAGACAGAATCCGCTAAATACAGAAGCTGATTTTGTGTTGTCATAACACTACGCTTAAATATCCAAAAACTAAATCAGAAACTCCTGGAAGGTTGCAGGGAGTACCGATTAAACATACTGCGTCATCTACAACGACAGCAGCTATCCATGGTCGTCTCGCACTACTCTGCCTCAGTTACCAGCTACTCTATTCTACGAAGGAATAGGTCTGTTACTATTATCGATTAGAAGAGAATTCTCAAGCAGGCATATTTAAGCGAAACCGAATACGCTAGATGCAGAAGCTGAGTTGGTGTTGTTGTAACAATACATTTTAGCGTTGTCCTTACACCGGAAACTCCTGGAAGTTTGCAGGAAGGACCGATTAAGTACACTTAGAATACGAGTCCTTTCAGTTACTATCCGTATCAGTAATTACGATGTGCGTATATGACTTGATCCATACAGTAGTAATATAACGCAAAGATAAAATACATAAGTATTGTAATCACTTGGACAGCTAATTCTCTACTACATTCTTTTTTCTGCAAGGAAGAGAGAAAGTGAAAATATACTGTATTCGTTCTTCCAAACGAATGAATTAAAATTATTCGAGGAATCTTCTCAAGTGAAAACCGAGGACCGAAAATGACAGTTCAAACTTCTTATGTTATTGTACCTAAACTTCATTCTATTTCGTGGAAGAGACTCTGACTAATGAATGAGAGCTCTTCCAATGGTAGTCCATTTCATCAGGAGTTCGCGCAACTTTTGTTGATGAAAGGAGAGACCTCCTTGGAGCGTCGACCAGACTGGAAAAGTCACCTTATTCCGATGCGAGAATTCTTACACCGATATGTTTACTTGTATCCCACCCAATGCCTGCCTTGCCGCATAGTCTTGACAGAGGCTGGGCAAAAGAAGTCTTTCTTTGCGCTTTTCTCGACTCCATCCAATCTTGAACCTTTTTTAAAATGATATTGTTATGTTACAATAAAGTTTCATACATACTTACCTGGCAGATATATACATAGCTAAGACTCCGTCGTCCCCGACAGAAATTCAAATTTCGCGCCACTCGCTACAGGTAGGTCAGGTGATCTACCGGCCTGCCCTGGGCGGCAGGACTAGGAACCATCCCCGTTTTATATCATATTTTCTCTCTTCCACCTGTCTCCTGCGGGGAGGCTGGGTGGGCCTTTAATTGTATATATCTGCCAGGTAAGTATGTATGAAACTTTATTGTAACATAACAATATCATTTTCATACAATCAACTTACCTGTCAGATATATACATAGCTGATTGGCACCCTTCGGTGGAGGGTAAGAGACAGCTTCTATATGGAATAGACAGGTAAACAACATATGTTGTAGGTATAAATAAAACCTTGGTTCCTACCTGATAGGTGGTAGACTTCGTGGGTGTTTGCCCAGTAGTCTGCATCACCTCAAGAAACTTTAGCGAGATATATGATCTATGGCCAAGAGTTCTTGTGGGTCTGCCGATGGGGTCTTATCCGCTTACTCGGCAGAGCCTAAAAGGACTTTGTCAATGGGTGCTGATCCACTTATATGACAATACACCTTATGAAGGAGCACACAACCAATCCCGACCACCTGATCCTAACCATATGTTAGAACTAAGGATTGTTCCGAGTTATCCCCGAACTCGTCACAACAACCGTAACTCAAAACCACTACACACACATACATAATTTTCAAAAAAAAAATTATACTCATCTAATTGGATATGACAAGCGTCTCTTACTGAACAACACAGACGGCCGCCCGTGCTAGCCTAAGTCCTCCATTGTCGAAGAGACTCTCGACCATATCCAAAAAGAAGAAAAGTATATACATTTAAGGATTGGTGTCGGCTCCCGTACCAGAATCGTATCCGCCGATACGAAAGGACCTAGAGGAAAAACACTTCTCATATGTCACACGCACGTCTTTCAAGTAATGAGATGCAAATACTGAGTTGCATCTCCAAAATGTGTATCTATGAGGTTTTTAAGCGACATATTCTTATGAAACGAGAGAGACGTCGCTATAGCTCTCACTTCATGAGCTTTTTTTACTCTCAACAGTTGTAACTGTTCGTCAGGGACAGGCCTTATGAGCGTCTGTAATGACGTTTCTTACAAAGAATGCCAGCGCATTCTTGGACATTAGTCTTGTGGGGTCTTTTACCGCGCACCAAAGACCTTGTCTAGAGCCTCCCATTTGATGCTTTCTCTGAAGGTAGAACTTCAGAGCTCTAACAGGGCATAGAGACCTCTCTGCTTCTCTGCCTACGAGACTCGACATGCCTTTGACTTCGAATGACTTAGGCCAGGGATTCGTAGGATTCTCGTTTTTCGCTAAAAAACAGGGTCTTAAACGAGCAAATCGCTGAGGTCTCCCTTGAATCCTACTTTATCCTGCAGAGCATGCAATTCATAATTCTCTTTGCCGTAGCTAAAGATAATAGGAATAGGCATTTTCGGGTATGTCTCTAAAACGATGCCCGATGAGGAGGTTCGAATCTTTCCGATGACAGATACTTTAGGACTACGTCTAGGTTCCAGTTCGGAGGTACTGGTTCCTTAGACTTTGAGTCTCAAAAGACCTTATGAGATCGTGGAGATCTTTATTATCTGCCAGATCTAAGCCTCGTTCCTGAATACAGCCGAGAGCATACTTCTGTATCCCTTTATTGTGGATACTGGCTAGATGAGATTTTTCTCTCAGGAATAGCAGGAAATCAGCAATTTCCGCTATAGAGGTAGTGGAGGAGGACAACTTCTTGGATCTACACCACCTTCTAAATACCTCCCACTTTGATTGGTATACTTTCGTAGTGGAGGTTCTGCGTGCTCTCGCGATCGCGCTTGCCACTTCGCGAGAAAAGCCTCTCGCTCTGACAAGTCTTTCGATAGTCGAAAGGCAGTCAGAGCGAGAGTGGGGAGGTTTTGGTGGTACCTCTTGAAGTGTTGGTTGTCTGAGAAGATCCATCCTTCTTGGTAGGGATCTTGGAAAATCTACGATCCACTCTACCACCTCCGTGAACCATTCCTGGGCCGGCCAAAAGGGGCTATTAACGTCATCCTCGTCTCTTTTGACGCCACAAACTTTTTCATTACTAACCCCAGGATTTTGAATGGGGGAAAAAGCATATACGTCTACTCGAGACCAATTTAGCAGGAAGGCGTCTACCATAAGAGCTCTTGGATCTTCCACGACCGAGCAAAAAACTGGGAGCCTTTTTGAGATGAATGTTGCGAAGAGATCCACATGAGGAGTTCCCCACAGAGACCAGAGATCGAGACACACTTCCTCGTGTAGTGTCCATTCTGTATGAAGGACCTGGTTCCTCCTGCTGAGCCTGTCCGCCCTCACATTCCTTACTCCCTGTACGAACCTTGTCAGCAGGGAGATGTTCCTGTGAGACGTACCAAAGTATAGGTCTCTCGTGAGCTCGTAAAGGAACGAGGAGTGCGTCCCTCCCTGTTTCCGAATGTAGGCAAGTGCGGTGGTGTTGTCCACGTTTACTTGCACTACCTTGTTTGACACCAGAGGTTCTAGGCTCTTCAAGGCCAGATGTACGGCGAAGAGCTCTTTGCAGTTTATGTGCCAAGACACCTGTGCTGGTTCCCAGGTGCCTGACACTTCCTCTGAGCCTAATGTCGCTCCCCAACCTCTCTCCGACGCGTCGGAGAACAACACTAAGGTCTGGGTTCTGTGTTCTTAGAGAGATCCCTTTGTTCTCTTCCAGAGGGAGCAACCACCACTGTAGGTGTGACTTTATCTCCACAAAGGAATGGGAAAAAACGTCCGACAGTTGTCCGGTTTTCCAGCTCCAAGACCTCTTGAGGAAGAATTGAAGCGGACGTATATGAAGTCTTCCTAGAGGGAAGAATTGTTCTAGCGAGGAAAGCATCCCCAGAAGGCTCAACATTCCCTCGCCGACGTTTGTTGCTTCTCTAAGAAGAGAGAGACTATCCGCAAACCTTTTGCGATTCTCTCTTGCGAAGGAAAAACTCGAAAACCCCGAGAATCCATCCGAATCCCCAGATAGACTAGGTCTTGTCTGGGGGTCAGCTGAGACTTCTCGAGGTTCACAAGCAATCCCAACGCTTTGATTAAATCCAGAGTTAACTTTAGGTCCCCAAGCACTGTCTCTCCGATCTGGCCCTGATGAGCCAGTCGTCCAGATACATAGAGACATTCACTCCTTTGAGGTGAAGAAACCTCGCCACATTCTTCATCAGGCTTGTGAAGACCTGAGGAGCTGTGGGGACAGGCCAAAAACCACAAGGCTCTGAACTGAAAGATCCTTCCCCCCGTCATGAAACGGAGGTACTTCTTCGATGAAGGGTGGATCGGGACGTGAAAGTAGGCGTCCTGGAGATCTAAAGACACCATCCAATCTCCCTGTCGTAATGACGCCATGACTGAAGCAGAAGTCTCCATGGAGAACTTCTCCTTCTGAACAAAATTTGTTCAGAGAGCTGACGTCCAGTACTGGTCTCCAGCCTCCCGAGGCTTTTCGCCACCAGAAAAAGGCGATTGTAAAACCCCGGGGAGTGTTGATCCCATACCAATTCTATCGCTCTCTTGTCCCACATTTGTTCCACCATCGATCGAAGAGTATCCCTCCGCACAGGATCCTTGTATTTGGCCTGATAGTTTCCCTTGGTATTGACGTTAGGGGAGGAATGTTCAGGAAAGGGATACGATATCCCCTCCTTAAGATCGCCAAAGATGACGCGTCTGCATTTATCAGTGTCCAGGCTTCCACAAATCCCAGGAGCCTGGCACCTACTGGTGCTTGGAGGAGAGAATCTTCATTTTCCCTTCTTAAAGGGACGAAAAGCAGATCTACCTCTCTTCTCTGGAGCCTTCCTCCTTGTGGAAGGTCTGGAGGTCGGACCACCTCGAAAGGGCTGCACCGTTGTACTGGGTCCTTTCTTGTCCGATGCGCAACAGGTTTCTTCTTTCTTGCTGACTGCTCAGCAGATCCTGAGTTGCCTTCTCAGTTAAAGAATGCGCAATGTCCTTTACTAACTGAGAAGGGAACAAAAAGTCAGATAGAGGCGCATATAGAAGTGCTGCTCTCTGAGCATGTGAGACTGCCTTTGTTAAGAAGGCGCCATATACAGTCCTTTTCTTTAAAAGACCTGCCCCAAACAAAGAGGAGATTTCAAAAGATCCATCCTGTACCGCCTTGTCAATACAAGGCAATATGCATAACAGGGCTTCAGGTTCGATTCCTTCCGAATCATGGCTTTCTTGGACATCACCCCAAGGGACCAATCTAAGAAGTTAAAAACTTCCAATACACGAAAGAGTCCCTTGAGGAGATGATCCAGTTCCGAAATTCCCCACGTAATCCGTGCAGAATTGAGACTTTGACGCCGTGAAGCGTCAACCAAAGTCGAAAAATCTGTTTCGGTTGTAGAAGGGAGAGCAATACCCATATTCTCTCCCGTCTGATACCAAATGCCTCTTTTCCCAGCCATCTTGCTGGAGGCATGCAGAAGACTGTCCTCACTAAGTCTTTCTTAGACTTCATCCATGAGTCTAAGGAATGTAATGCTCTCTTCATCGATATGGTGGGGGGTTTCATTTTGGAGAAAAGACGAAGACTCTTCGTCTTAGCACTGGAAAAGAGCGAGCGCGGAGAAGGAGGAGCGGCAGGCGTCAACTCGTCTCCGTACTCCTCAAGAAGTAGGGTAGTCAACACCTTATAGTTAGACAGACCTTCTCTTCCAACTATATTCGTCCGATCCGAGTTTTCCTCTAACTCCGGGATCTACATGCGTCTCCGCTCTCCTTTCCGAACGTTCTTCTTCTTGAGGAGACAAACTCCTAATAGGAGAGGGCTAAGGGAATGATAATCCTTCCTCTTTCCGTTCTAATAGTCTTGGAAGGCGTCATAAGCTTCGGCTTCTCTAGAATTTTAGAAGACGCTTCACGCTTACATGACGCTTCCCGTTCGCCAAGCGTCATGGATGACGTCTTTTGCTGACGTCTCGATGACGCTCCGCTCTCCAAAGGCGTCCTACTTGGCGTCATAATATTGGACGGAGCGTCATGTCTATGCTCCGTTTCCAATGACGCTTCGCGTCTAAAAGACGTCTTACGCTCTCTGGCGTTACGAAACTCTCGTAAGCACCTGTTCTCGCTCTCGAACTAGACGCTTCTGTAAGACTTTAGCCGTTTCCCGTCTGTATGACGCTTCTCGTTGAACAGGTGAGAGAGGACGAGACTTCTTAATTGGAAGCGTCACGTCCTTCCGACGTGGCGCTAAAACTCCCACTAGAGATGACAGTGCTCTTGAACTGCCATAATGATCTTTCTTGACGCTTCTCCCACGTCCAGTGCATGACGTCTTTCGTCATCACTCGGGTGGGAGAAGAAGGAAAGGGTACTTCCGCGTACACTTCAGGTGACGCTGACGCCCCCTTCGCTTTCTTGCTAGAAGACGGAGCGTCATCTGAGAAACGCTCTGGACTAGAATCTATGTCAGGCTTCATATGACGCTTCAGCGGTTCTCGACAAGTTCGATTCCTTCCACCCTCGTTTAGGTGAGGGAGAGGACGAGAAAAACACTCCGCGAAGGACGCTTTTTCTATAGCGCCCTTGAGCCGCCTGCCACGAAGCAGAGCTAGCTGAAGGGACGTCTGACCGTTGGGGATTCCCCACGACCTCCTTAAGGCTTTCGACTTTCCTTCTCCTCTGGGCATGGGAGCTTGGAAGAGGTCTAGGCCTGGGAGCGTCGCAGGGACGATCAAACGCCCCCTCCACAACACTGGGAGAACTCACTTCACTGAAATGCTCACTTTCACTAGCCTTACCTTTGAAGTCAGCCATCTTGGACTTCATGTCTCTAATTGTAGCTTTCAGATTGGCGATTTCCGATGCCGAATCCGAAAAAGCACTCTGAGAAATGAGATACATAGGGAGAATCTACATCAGTAGGATTAGAATTATCCGTGAAAGGCTCAATAGGCCTTGAACTCACACCTTTCAATCGTCTAATTCTATCCCTCTCTAACTTCTTCAAATAAGAAGTCAAAGTCTTCCACTCTTCTGCATTCAATCCCTCGCATTCCTTACAAGTATTAATAGCAGAACACTGAACCCCTCCCCCCTACATTTACTGGCATACAGTGTGAGGATCAACCGAAGCTTTCGGTATCCTCACCCTGCAGCCTACATTCACAACACATTCTCACACTCACATTTGAATCAGACATACTGAGAAAAATCCAAAAGAGTTATTCCAACCAAAAACAGTCCACAGTAGCGAAGGCCAAAACACGATCCAGATACGTCACCAAAAAGCCGAAAAAACGATGATCAAAGGATGAAATATGAATCTAAGTCAGGAGGTAATAGCAACAATGTTGATACCACCGGCGACAGAGAAAATATGATAGAAAACGGGGATGGTTCCTAGTCCTGCCGCCCAGGGCAGGCCGGTAGATCACCTGACCTACCTGTAGCGAGTAGCGCGAAATTTGAATTTCTGTCGGGGACGACGGAGTCTTAGCTATGTATATATCTGACAGGTAAGTTGATTGTATGAAAAGCTATTTTCATTGAAAGAGACTTCTTCCTTTTAACAATTATGATATTGTTAAGATGCAATAAAGTTTGTTCATACTTACCCGGCAGATATATATATAGCTGTATTTCAGAGAAACACGCTATACATACATCCGCCGGGCAAGTTTATGAACAAACCAGGAATCTTGTCGGTTTTCGATAACGAAAACTGAGAAGGAGGATAGCGAGGAGCCACAGGTTGGAATTCGTCTCCAACTGAAGCTCGAAGCAAAAGAACCAATACCTAATAATCAGACGAAGCCGACGTAGAAGGTGGTCCTCGTCAGTTTCTTCTGACATCCTACTAAGTCGTCCTTCTTCTATATGAGCGGCAGAGGGTACTCCTGAAGACGGTGATAATCAGTCCTTTCGATTCAATCCTTGATGAAGATTGCTGTTGTGGACGTAATAGGTGCTTTCTGAATATTAGTCACTAAAATTACGATATAGAGTTATAATTTCTTGCACTCTCTCGATGGGAGTCTCTACGAAAGTCAGATTGTCGACGAGCTTGCAGACAAATATCACGTTGTGATCCTGATGAATGTCCACAAAACGTCCATTCGAGCGTCACGCTCAACGTCCATCCAAGCGTCACACTCAGCGTCCATCCGAGCGTCACACTCAGCGTCCAGCCGAGCGTCATGCTTGACATCCAGCCGAGCGCCACGCTCGGCGTCCAGCCAAGCGTCACGCTTGGTGTCTAAATAAGCGTCCAGCTTAGCATCTTATAGAAACGTCACGCTTGTAAACACCACGCTCCCTCAGGGTCGAACTAGGAGCGTCGAGTATCTCAGCTTGCAACACACCTTGGTTTGCAACAAAAATAACGTCAGTTTACGGATAAAAAGAGACCCTATAATAAGAGAGGGGAACCCCTTGAATAGTAGGGAGAGCTTTCTTCCTCTCGATATAAGAATCTTAAGGAGGAAGTTTCTCATGTTTTTTACATAACGGCAGGTGAGACGCACTAATCTAGAAGGCGTAGCAACCGGTGAAAGAGAAGAGCGATCCGCAGTTGCGGGAGACCGCTTAGATCTTTTAATGGCAACATATCATCTTTTCTTCTAGGACGCGGTTCTGCCTGTCTCCCAGTCCGCAACGAAGCAATTCGATGTTGCATCAAACGGATGACCCTCTTTTCTAGAATGTTCCTTTTCAGGTGAAAAGCTGATACTATGAGAAGGAGAGGAGCGAGAGAAAGCCCTATTCCTTCTCACCTGTCCCTTCACAGCTCTATTCTTGGAGCGACAGGGGGTGGGTTCAAAGACGTTCATCGTCTGATGACGTCCTGGTTCTCTTTTGAGGCGTCCATGCAGCAAAACTCTCAGGTGACGACCGCAAAGCAGCAAAAGAGAAAGGACGTGAAGCGTCCTCTTCCCTGAGATCAAAGACACAGGCCTCCCGTGCGACATCTTGCATCTTTGATCTTTTTGCGGCGGAGAGTAGTCACGTAAAAAGGCGAAGCCCGTAAAGCAGAAGGAGCGCAAAGAGGCTCTGCGTACTCCTCTAAGAAACTACTGACGATGGCCACCTGTGCGACATCTAACGTCTTTGTTCTTTTCAGAGGACATGAGCGTCTTCTCATGCTCCAACTACTGTTCGGAGAGGACGCTAATAAAGGCGAAGCCCGTAAAGCAGAAGGAGCGCAAAGAGGCTCTGCGTGCTCCTCTAAGAAACTACTGACGATGGCCGCCTGTGAGAGACATCTAACGTCCCTTTGTTCTTCTTTCAGAGGACGCGAGCGTCTTCTCATGCTCCAACTACTGTTCGGGGAGGACGCCTCTAAGACGAAAATCCCTCACGGAGGGAACGCTCACGAACACACTCTTTTGCAGCCTGTGGCTTGTACAGGTTCTGCTAAAGGGACGCCAGATCAATGTGGAGACCCTGTAAACCTCCTTCGGCTTTCGACATGCCCTCTCCCTGGTCCTGGGAGTCCGACAGAGGTCCAGGCCTAGAGGTATTATAGGGCCGATCTGACGCTCCCTCTCGACGAGAGAGAGGACGTGAAGCGTCCTCTTCTCTAAAGCTTCTTTTAGAGGGCGCGAGTCCTTTCCAGAGCTCCAACCCCTGTGCGGGGAGGACGCCTCGGAGAACGAGAAGCAATCTTTCATGATCCGTTCTCGTGCACTATTTTTTGGCAGCCTTGGGATCGTCACAGGTTCTGCCGAAGGGACAAGCCAGATCGGTGGGGGTTCCCCGTAACCCTCCTGCGGCTTTCGACATGTCCGTCTTCCTGGGCTTGGAAGTTCGACAGAGGTCCAGGCCTAGAGGCATTATAGGGCCGATCTGACGCCCCCTCCACAACACTGGGGGCACTACACTTCACAACACTGATTGGAGAGCGAGCACTTTAGATTCCAAATTACGAATGGAATCCACAATAACAGAAAAGGGCATTCTTTCGTAGACATAGCCTAATGGCTCGTAGGCCAAACTACAGGGTTAGGCAAAAACAAAGTCTACAAGAAAGGTTAGTAGGTTCATTACCCTGACTTCTGTTTTACTAATGCAGTTTCTTGAGGAAGAACCCGTGATTCAATCCCGCTCTAATTTGCGTACATACGAATCATCTGTCTTCCCTTCGGAATCAGTCAAACTCTCACAACTTCTTACATCATTTTTCAATAAAGAAAAAACGTTCTCAACCCCCGTGCATACCAAATGAGGATTTACCGACACTTTCGGTAGCCTCACCTTACTTGTGCAGACAACACAGTCTGAAACTAGCCGAACTAGATTCAGACAAGTTAAACAAAGGTTAATAAATTACGATAGCGTATGCCTAGCCACACATCCAAGTCAATCATTCAAAAGATAATTAGGATACTTAAGCGGCAATGGAGAATCAAAATCCTGGTCGGAGGTAATGAAAACAGGTATTTTCATTACGAGCAACAGAAAAAATCTGGATAGAAAATGGGAATGGTTCCTGACTCCCGCCTCCCAGCGGCGGGAATGGGTACTAACCACCTGGCCAACCACTGCGTGTGCCGGGAGTTTTGAAATTTCTGTCGGACTTTGGAGAAATACAGCTATATATATATCTGCTGGGTAAGTTTCATGAACAAACAGAGCTGCGTAATCAGATAGGAAGCACAAGTGGTCTCACTTCTTCCAAACTGAGTGAGTATAACCATGAGGACATTCCCCTGCAGTATCAGAAATGAGTTAACTCTCTTCCTCGCTAAACTCCTGCTGGCACCAAACCCTTAAAGCTTACTTCACAAACTCGCTGGGTTGGCGCCTCCACTTCTCTAAGCTAACACAGAGATGAGACAACATAGCTACTGAGTAAAAGGTAACAACTCAACAAGCTAGACTGAGACTCCATCAGCATGCCTGTCAGTCTTGAGTTCATTTCCCCAGGAAAGACAAAGAAATCAGACCTCCTATTAAAGATGGTTAAAGCGCCAATAGGCAGTTGTATCGCAAAACAAGACGACAAGCCACGGCAGACCTAAAGGTAGCTTTGTGCGTCTGAGTACGAGAAAAGTTACGAAATGCGCTCTAATAGGAGAAAGCTTTGGTTCTCTTCTCCAATATTTAAAGGGCGCTGAAATACTCTAAGACAAGCAAGCCATATTCTCTATATGGCCTCTTTCCTCAACTAAATGAGGATACAGTGAAGTGTAATATTGCAACAAACACCGACTAGCCCTAAGGAGTTTTTCCAACTCCATTTCAAACGCTTCTTCCACCAGCGGGCAACAGGAAGAGACAGTTGCCGACAGGAGGTAAACAAGAGTATAAAGAATTGCTCTTTCTTCGCAGCCCTTGGCGACAGAAAGTGACACTTGTCGATAGGAGGCGACAGCAGCCGAGTACTGTATCGCATCCACCACGACTTGATAAAAGGAAGAGAGTCTTAAGCGACTCAGGACTCAGCTAAGTCTGCATAAGTCAACTGAGGGAAAGAAAACGAGGCGCAAAATAAAATGGGAAAGATCAGGAGGCGGTGAGAGAGGAGTTATGACGACTCTCTCACCTTGTCCAAAAGTGAACCTACATACGTAAAAGCATTCCTATATAACAAGTCATTAGAAAGCTCTGAAGCTAGAATAATATCTAACTTGGAGAGAACCTTAGAAACTATAGACAGTGTAGACTTGAGTAGACTAAAGAGAAACATTAAATTAGGCAGTAGCAAAAAATTTGCTGATAGCCGAAAAAAAATGCAGGAAAAGAACGAACACAAGCATTACGAAGAAAGCAGAATAGGCTAGCAGACGAGAATCTAGAATAACCAAAACATGAGATCGGATAAACAGTCAACTGAGTCGACATAATATCAGAATTTGTAAAACTCACTACAGACACATTATAATCTCAGTAAAATTGTCTACACCTATATTATTATTAATCCTATGCATGCTAACACATCAAAACAGGTGCTAATGATGGCAGAATGCGCCTATGGAGCGAGGATTAACAATTATCAAAAACGGTCCTTAGGCGAACACTTTAAACAAGATTCAGACCGTGAAAAGGGCGAAGTAGGTATTGGAGGGCACAGAACCCTATTATCCCGAGAACCGACCCGGTTCCCTGGCAGCGGACATTACCAACTGTTGCAGGGCAATCCTAGGCTCATGCTAAGTACAGACGAGGGCACTTGCAGGGCAATCCTAGGCTCATGCTAAGTACAGACGAGGGCACCAACACCTTACTTCTAACAGGGGAATGCGAAAAAGAGCGCATACTATGAAGGGATTCCGAACTTTCCCAGTCATGAATTCAGTTCAACTTGTATTAGAAATGAAAATAGGTTTAATGTTACATTCTAACTACTCGATACACTTTTCCTGAACCGATTGGGGAGTATGAGGTGGAGCTACAAAGGAAGTCAAGGCTAGGACTACCAAAAAGTCTAGTCTGAGTAGGGATAGTTGCAGATGAAGGGCCACTAAGTAGGATAGAACTGACAGGTTTAGTCCTGACCTAACTAATTGCTTTCACAATCTATCAGTTTCCTTTCTTTCCTATATCCGACATATTGAAGTATAAAGTTCTCAGAATAATTCCCTACATTCATCACATATACATAGTTCCTAGATCACACACTGTACCCCTGCAACCAGTAAAAACTGAATGTTGATCTACTTCAAATTTCAACATCCTGCTTACACCAAAATCATTCCTACAAAGCCTGATGTTATTGGTATTGCCTTCGTTGGAAGATATCCTAGGAAAAATGATATTGTTATGATACAATAAAGTTTGTTCATACTTACCTGGCAGATATATATATAGCTGTATTTTCTGAAGTCCGACAGAATTTTAAAAACTTCCGACACACGCAGTGGTCGGCCAGGTGGTTAGTACCCATTCCCGCCGCTGGGAGGCGGGTATCAGGAACCATTCCCATTTTCTATTCATAATTTTTATTTCCCACTGTCCCTGAGAGGTGGGTGGGTACTTGATTATATATATCTGCCAGGTAAGTATGAACAAACTTTATTTTGTATCATAACAATATCATTTTGTTCATGAAACTTACCTGTCAGATATATATAGCTGAATCCCACCTTTGGAGGTGGGAAGGGACAGAATAGAAGGATTTTGGGAAACAAATGCATGCAGATGATTTACATCTTGGTTCCACCTGTTAGCATAGCTGGCTTCGTGGTTACTGCCACGTAAGTCTGCTTGTGCTACTAGAGTTGCCAGCGAGGTAGGACTATATAGCTGGTGCACTCCAGATGATCTGCAACAGGGGCGAGACCACGACGTGACTAGACCATATTGACCATACCATGAGGGCTAAGTAAAAGTAAATAAATATATATATATAAATATATATATCACCACCTGACCAACCTAGCCAAAGTTAAGGGGTGGTTAACTAAGGCTTAAGAGTTAAAGAAGTCGCCGTTGTCGGCGACTCAACAACTAACAATTAAGAGCTCTTCCTAACCATTTTCTACAGGATAGGATGACTGGTACTTCTTGGCTGACCCCCAGGATTGTGTCTGCAGACACGTATGGCCCTAGCGAGCAGCAGATCTCATATGCCATCTTCACATCTAGCAGGGAGTGTGAAGTGAACACAGAGTTTGCTTCGCTAAAACATGGTACTCAGGATGTTGCTGAGTGCCATGCTCTGTTGAAATGCTTCCGAGGCCGCGCCCTCACCTCGTGAGCATTCAAATCAAAAGATTTTCAACTCTTTGTGCAACACAATGAAGGAGCATTTTTGAAAGAACTCCTTAACACTAAAGCCAGGCTGTTCTTCGATATGGGCAAGTCTGGTCTTTTTCGAACACTGCAGATTGCCCGATTGACTTCGACTTTCTTGAGTTTTATGTAGATAAAACTTGAGAGACCCGACAGGGCACAGGACTCTCTCTGGCTCCTGCCCACTAACTTGTGCCATCCTTGCTTCCAAGCTCCATGGCCCAAGGACAAAACGGTTACCATTCTTAGGCCACAACGGAAGGGTTAGAGAGCACACCGCCTTGTGTTCTCTAAAGCCAAAACTTGTGACGATGGCTTAAAATCTCACTAACCCTCTTTGTCGTATCTAGGGTGGTTAGAAGAAGGCCTTCCTGATCACATGCAAGAAGGTTAACAGGTAGGAGAGGTTCGAATGCTTTGACATCAAGAACTTCAGACTACGTCTAAGTTCCATATTGAAAGCTTCGATCTGGACATGCACAGTCATAGTCTGTCTACTAAAGTCAGGTGACCGACCAGTGACCAGTCAGACGAATCAAGGACAGCAACGGCTGTACCCTGAAGACCATAAGGCACTATTCTTCGCTGAAGGATGAGTGACTGGACTGCCTGGGCGATTCAATCTAAGCAAACCTTGGGGGTGTATCAACGCAACCCAACGTCGCAGCGAATCAACTCCTGACTCGAGCTTCTGGTGCCAGGAGAAAGGAGAGAGGAGCAAAAAGGCGATTCAGTACCCCGAAGGAAGAATGCCTGACAGTCCAACCTGGTCTCATGTTACACGATTATCGGGGTGTATAAACGCAACCGACTTCGTCAACAAGAAACTCAGGGCTACTATATGTCGCCTGATCTCGCACGAGTGTCTGACTCCGAGAAAACAGTGAGACAAAAAGTAGATGGTGAGCGAGGTTCGAGATTCCACAGAACTCAAAGATCGTGAATTGGGCTTTGTTGTTTGACAGACGCAATCTCTGAGCCCAAAGGCCGTCAACAACATATTTGCGTATTCTTTAATAGTTGTGACTGCCAGCTTATCCCATTCTTCAGACGGAAATGGAAGACGGTAATCTTATTCCTGTCAACATCTCGATAGCCTGAACGTAGTCAAGACTCAGAGCGGAGAGGTTATAGGTACCTTTCGAGTTAGAAATAGACCGACTCTCCTCGAAAAGGTCCTTGGAAAGTGAACTAGGAAGTATGTGACCTCTGTGAATCCAGGATCCTGAAGGCCAACATGGGGCGATCAGCGTCATTGTCACTCCCTGTGACGTCATAAACCTCTTATTACATTTCCTAAGCGATTGAAAAAAGGGGAAAAAAGAGACTAAATATCCATCCCCGTTCAATACATAGGATGGCGTTAATGGTACCGATCCCGGATCGAGAAATAAGGGAGCAGAGAAGAAGAAGCCTCTTCGTCCTCAACATATCGAAGAGAAGAATGAAAGGGCGTCCCTAAAGTCTCCACAACTCTCAACTTACTTCTAAAGAAAGATTCCACTCGGAAGTCAATAGTTGCTGCCGTCGATCGAGACGATTCGTACGGACTTTTGCAATCCGGTAACGAACCTCTAAAGGATCGTTACATTCTACGCCTGTTGTTTATAATAGGCTTTCTCGTAAACTCGAACAGGACCGAGAGAAGATACTTCTTAAGATATGAGAGAGCTGTGGAATATCAGAGTTGATCTGGACCACTGGTTCCCAAAACTCGTTTCGAGGACTGGAGGGACTACCGAATCGCTTTTACTTCTTTCAGATTAAGATCCAGGACATCTGAAACCCTATCCAGATGTCCGGGCACCTTCTTTCATCACCTCAGGTGATAAACGCACTGAGAGATGTTCAGAAATCATTCCTAGATCTTGAATAATATTTCAGTTTCCCGGTAGGAAAAAACTGTGGTCTGAATTGCAGTCTATTCGGGGAAACAAACTTCTTCAGGAAGGAAATGGTCCCCAAGCAAGCTCATCCATTCCCTCCCCGAGTATGCTTACTTCCCTAATAAGGCTGCGCTTGCCTAAGCAGGAGAGCATATAAAAGTGCAATGTTGCGGTAGACGCGTAGTTCTATACGTGCGGTAACGAGCACCGAAAGGATTAAGAGATAACTCTGTTGAACATAGTAAGGCAAAACGAATGCAACGTTTATTCATTCACGTAAGAAATCCCTCAATCTTAGGCTAAAGTCCGTGATGTAGGGCAGAGTTACAGTTAGTCAGTCCAATCCCGCAGGAGAGACGTAACCGCCAGCACAGAGATACGGTTAGTCAGTCAATCCCGCAGGAGAGAGAGACGTAACCTACGGCGCATGACAGCGCCCGATCTGTTACTGGCTCGGTTGGACTGGAAGACACACACAGGTGACAGCAGCAGCAGCAGCTTACGAACGTCGTCTCTTAACTTTATGTCTGGGTTGCCAGCTACCCTATTCTACGAAGAAATAGGTCCCGTTATTTTTGAGCCGAAAGACTCTCAAGCTGGTATATTTAAGCGAAACAGAAAACGCTAAATATATAGATGCGTTTGTGTCGTCAGAACACTACCATACAACGGTAAAAGATAAATCGGAAACTCCTGGAAGGCTGCAGGGAGTAACGATTAAATGTCCTTAAAATAGACAATAGACCTCTCGGTTGCCATCCGAAGAGGTAACTACAGCAAGCGTATATGACTTGAACCAACCAGAAGTAAAATAACGCAAGGCAAAATATGAAATTATATCACAATAAAGTTTGTTCATACTTACCTGGCAGACATATATATAGCTGAATTCGGAAATACAGCTACATACATATCTGACAGGCAAGTTTCATGAACAAAACTTAAGAGAATCGAAGCAGTCAGCTCAAGCTTCTTATGTTATTGGACATAAGCGTTCATTCGACCGTAGTATACAAAGTCTATTTCTTTTTTTGTACGAAGGTCTGCGAATGACGAATGAGAGCTCTTCCGAATCTTGTCAATAAGAGCTTATTCGCTTACGCAATATCAAGTTAATGAGATGTTTGTCAATGAGAATAACCCATTTACGGGACAAGAGATATTTTGTCAATGAGGGGATACCCACTTACTTGACAAAACGAAGTATATTGTCAATGGGGGAAAGTCACTGAATTGACAAAACGTAATCCAGGGAGTCAAGCATTTAATTTTTTTTTCGATTCCCGTCTCAAACGAGGAAGGGGCAAGAATCCTGTTAAGAGACTGGGCTTACGGCAGGTAGAACGACCATGTTCAATTCGGCATCGTAGTCCCGACTAGAAACTAACAAAATCTATCATCTGAAAAACCCTTTCAGATGGGCTAAAAAGCTTGCAAAATTATCCTGGGAAGAGGAAGAAACTCTCCAACCAGCTTCCTCTCCCGTATCACAACTAATGCCTGCTAAAGCTTAAAATTATTGGCAGTATGGCAAAGGAAGTCCTGTCTTGCGCTTTCCTGAAGAGCGTCCTTTTGATGAGTGCCTTTGCAAGAATCCCACTGAACGTTGCCGAGAGTCCTGACGTGCAGGACATCGAGCCTTACATAACCCGTAACTGCCTTATCGCAAAGTCTTGACTGCGGTAGTGGCAACTTAAATTTATTGGCCGAATGGCAAAGGTTGCGGTAGAGCAAACGAGATCTTCCCTTGAGCTTTCCTTAACTCCATCCACCTATGCGAAAAGCAATATTAATTGACAGAGACCTCTTGAATTTCACGAAACCCGATGTCTTTGATGGGTTTCGAAGAAGAAGTTGTCTGTTCACTTTAAACTTCCTCCGAAGCACTGCCTACTTCACATTCTTTGCAGTGAGGTAGAAGGTATCACCGGAGGTAGAGGTAAACTTCTTTAGGCCCATATCTGAAACAAAGAGCTTGAAGAGTTCAACAGAAACGTTCAGCCAGGCGACACACCTGGCGTGCTGCTGGTGCACGCTCGGAGTCCACTGGCGCGCGCTCGGCGTCCACTGGAACACGCTCGGCGTCCACTGGAGCGCGCTCGGCGTCCACTGAGCGCGCTCGGCGTCCACTGGCAGCGCACAATTGGCATTTGCCGTGAACCACGGTCCGCTGCGCCAGGATGGAGTCCCATGCCGAGCGTCCGCTCTCAAAAGCTTCCTGCCTACTATGACTTCTTTTACGTATTTTTCTCGGTGGAAAGGACGGACACCGAGTTCAGGCGGCGACGTTCGCCTTCTTACTTCTCACTGAAACGCAAGGAACGAGAGAGAGAGAAGGACGTGAAGCGTCCTCTTCTATAAAGCTTCTATTTAGAGGGCGCGAGTCCTTCCGAAAGCTCCAACCCCTGCATGGGGAGGACGCTTCGGAGGACGAGAGGCAATCTTTCAGGATTCGTGCACAGCGCACGCACTTTGGCAGTCTGGGGATTTTCATCAGAAAACTGCCGAAGGCACGCCAGATCGGTGGGGGTTCCTTGTAACCCTCCTTAGGCTTTCGACATGCTCCCTCCCCGGGTCCTGGGAGTCAAGCGAGGTCCCGGCCTAGAGGCGAAACGAGGCCGATCTTGACGCCACCCTCCACTACACAAGGGGTATCACTGCACTTCTGCACTTCACTTTTACTCTCTAAAGCAAGCACTTTCGATTATAAGATACGAATCGAAAGAGTATCAGAGAAAGGGTAATTCCTCTACAGACACTGCTTAGGGCCCGAAGGCAACACTGCAGGGTTAGGAGTAACATTACAGAAGTAGCACTTCACAGCAATGAAGGAGAGCGAGCACCTCTCGTAGACATATTCATAGCCCGTAGGCCATACTACAGGGTTAGGCAAAATAAAGTCTACAGGAAGGTTAGCAGGTTCACTACTCTGACTTTTGGCGTTACTGATTAATTGCGTACATACGATCATAAGTCTTCCTTACTGGAATTAAAAAAGGAACATGTTTACTGATTAATTGCGTACATACGAATCATACGTCTTCCTTACGGAATAGACAAAGTCTCACACTCCTTACATGACAAATCTCAACAAAGAAGCAAGACCCATACCCCTCGTACATACCAAGTGCGGATCTACCGAAGCTTTCGGTAGCCACACCCTATCTTTGCAGACAACCCCGTCTGAAACTAGCCTAACTAGATTCAGATATTTTATGCAAAAATGAATCAAATTCAAAGTCAATTTAAGATAGCGTATGCCTAGCCACAAATCAAGTAAATAAATCAAAAGACAATTAGGATACTTAGCGGCAATGAAGTTTCCAAAATCCTAAGACGGAGGTACTGAAAACAGGTGTTTTCAGCACCAGCGACAGAAAAATTATGAATAGAAAATGGGAATGGTTCCTGATACCCGCCTCCCAGCGGCGGGAATGGGTACTAACCCAACCACCTGGGCCCGACCCACTGCGTGTGTCGGAAGTTTTTAAAATTCTGTCGGACTTCAGAAAATACAGCTATATAGTATATATCTGACAGGTAAGTTTCATGAACAAATGAAATTATAATACCTTAAACAGGTGTAAAACAGCCGAACTTCATAGAATATCAACAATCGCCTAACCGCAACGGCGGCAAGGAGAATTCTGACGAGGTAAAATATTCTAAACACACCAGGTGGAGAACAAGTAAACTAGACAGTCATCTGGGGAGCCATTCGATTTTTTGTTTGAACGCCGACTTGTCTAATCAGCGGGGAGATATAGCTAACTTTATAGTAGAAGGATTCATCACAAATAAAATCATTCCAAAGATTAATACAGTATATCGTATAATATAAAAGGGATTTTTGACGAAGGAAAAATCTATTTCTGGGTGATTGGCTCGTGTCGCCTATGAAAGTATCCTTAATATCATTCTTTCTAGGTAAAATTAGCCTAAAATTACCCAGAGAAAAACAAAAAATTAAGAAAATGTCAGTAAAACTGACTCGCTCACTCTTAAAAAGAAGTGTCGGTATGATAATAGGGGCGAGTGTGAACACTACCACGAGACAAACACCAATTAGAACTTCCTATCAGAATCCCCCAAGAGAGAGCTGATACCAACGGGCGATGCAGCCTCTACTACTACTACTAGAGGACGCACGGACAGCAGCGCCCTAGCGGTCATCCTTAATTAAAGCAGTTAAAAAAAACATCTGTCCTGCAAGGGGGGAAAACAAACCATAAAAAAGGGGGGGTTTCATAGGGCGACACGAGCCAATCACCCAGAAATAGATTTTTCCTTCGTCAAAATCCCTTTTCTGGGCTCAGCTCGTGTCGGCCTATGAAAGAGTACCAGAGAAACAGACAAGATGGAAAAAGGGAACAATGAAAAAACAATTTAAAATGATGGATATAATATAAGTAAATCAATTACAGCATACAAATTAAGCACTTAAACTAACTATATAAATTAAAATAGCAAAAATAATAGAAACGTTAGTAAACTAAAGTACTAAAAGGTAATTACAGTAAATTACAGAGAGCATTGTAAAATAAGGAAAAAGGAGATTTACTTAACAAAATTATAAAATATACAAACTCATGTCATAGGTCTACCTAGCACAAAAATAAGGTAGGTACACTGAAATCCATCATCAATACAATATTCAATAAGATATATACAAAACACATTGTGACTGAAGTTCATCATAAGTATAAAATGGTGAATATATACAAACATATTGTGTCTACCCTAGCATAAAAATAAGGGTAGGTACACTGAAGTACATTAACAGTACAATTGTGGATGTCCCTAGCAAAAAAAAAAAAATAAGGGACAATCCACTATGTGATACAACGGCTAAGGCTATGATGTTGAGTAGCCTGACGATAGGGTGAGGCATGTTGGCTGATGTAGGTAGAAAGGAGACCTGATCTATTACTACCAACTACTAAGCAGTATCAGGGGAAACTATGTTTTCCCGCTGCTACTGCTGAAAACTTTTAAGATTCCAAGGACTTTAAATAATGCCGTTTAAAAGACTGTCGGGATTTCCATCCAGTATACTTTCTAAGATCCTCAAAGTTCATATGTTGGAAATAATTAATTGAGGTGGCTACTCCCTGATATCATGTGCTTTTTGGGAATGACTCAGGGTTGGCTTGTTTAATGAAGTAAAGGATGCTGTCTAATGCTTTAACTGATAAAGTACCACCTTTTTCTCTCATGAAGAGAGCACCTGAGGATCTAGAAGAAGTACGAGATAGAAAGGCTCTAAGAGTTGATACTGGGCAGAGAGAAGGATCCTGTGAAGTGGGATAACCTTCCAAGGAGCCCACCTTGCAAGAGGGATCTTCATTTTTGGCTAAAAAGCTTACGATCCGGAGCAAGTAGAACTTCTCCTGATGGGAGGAATTCCACATGACCCGCATCTCTGGATAGAGCCGACAGTTCTGAAATTCTAGCTCCTGAGGCTAGGCTTAATAAGAATAATGTCTTCCTCAGGGCTTATGAATGTACAAGATGAGTTGTCAGTATCTGAAGCCAGTTTGAGGACATCATTTAAGAACCATGAAACTGTAGTAGGCTGAGAAGGTCTAAGTCTAGCAGGCTTTAGGGATAGATGTGAAATAAGATTCAGTCAAATCTATCTGAAAAACCTACTTGAAAGATTTTCTTCAAAGCCGATTTATGAGTGGTAATCGTGCTAGCTGCTAAAACCTTTCAAACAAGGATCTGAAAAGGATATAGCCAAATTAACTGTCATGGTTGTAGTGTTCGATTCTCTCAAGAAAGATGCTAATTTTTTAACAGCTGAGTCATATTGTCTAATGTTGACTCTCTCTTATCTGATTCTAGAAGAGAATATTCTGTGGGTCAATGTCAGCATCTTTATTAGCCGCAAACTTCATGAAGTCCATAAAGTTAGGGTCTGGAGAGTTCCTGAGGAAGCGAACACAGTCCTCATTTGTACTGATTGTGATAGTTTGGGGATTGGGGATCCGTTGAGGTCGGAGACCCAATTCCAAAGAAGAGGATACCAGTTGCTCTTGGGCCAGTCCGGTGCAATCAGAGCTACTATCCCTTTGAAAGACCTTAGTTTGTCTAGGACTTTCAAGAGAAGATTCACTGGAGGAAAAACATAAATAAATCCTCCACTGATTCCAATCCAACGACAGGGCGTCCGTGGCATAAGCCAGAGGGTCCAGGTTGGGGGCCACATAGCAAGGGAGCTTGTGGTTCGCTTGTGAGGCGAAGAGATCCACTTGGAGACTGGGACTCTCCGGCTTACCCACTGGAATGACCCTGACGTCCAGAGACCACTCTGATTCCAGAGGAACTGACCGGGACAGGGCGTCTGCTATCACATTTCTTACTCCTGCCAGGTGAGTGGCAGACAGATGCCATTTGTGTTTGTTTGCTAATGCAAAGATGGCTATCATGACATGGTTCACATGCTTGGATTTGGACCCTCCTCTGTTGATGCAATGAACTACCACTGCGCTGTCCAAAACTAGCCTTAGATGAGACTTCTTTGGGGGAAGCAGTCTCTTCAGAGTAAGAAATACTGCCATTGCTTCCAACACGTTTTTATGTGGAGCTGGCGAAATTGAACTGACCAAGTCCCCTGAACCTGTCTGAACTGAGAGTATCCCCCCCACCCGGACAGGGATGATCCGTGTGAATGGTTAACACTGGGAGGGGATATTGTAAGGGGTACTTTCTTGGCTAAGTTCTTTACTTTTGACCAAGGCCGTAGTTGGTTGCGGAGGATCTGAGGAATTACTGACAACTTGTCTCGATATTTGGAGTTTGCTTTTGACCGCCAAATTCGATTTATATCTTTCAGCCTTGCTTTCAGAAGGATATCTGTCACCGAGGCAAACTGAAGAGACCCTAGGATTCTCTCCTGGTTTCTTCTTGACGTTTGTTTGCATTTGAGAAATTGTCTGACAGATTTTGCTATTTCCTTCCGTTTGACCACTGGAATTGATAGATTGTGGGAAGACAAATCCCATTGGATTCCTAGCCACTGAAAAACGAGATTCCGGAGTAAGTCTGGAGTTTCGTTTTGTTTATCTGGAACCCCAGATGTTCCAGAAAGTGAACTAACCTTTTTGGTAGCTTTGAGACATTCCTCGACTGTTGGTGCCCAGATCAACCAATCGTCGAGGTATGCCGCTACCATGATTCCCTGAGCTCTCAATTGTTGTACAACCACTTCTGCTATCTTTGTGAATACCCTGGGGGCTACATTCAGACCGAAGGGCATCACTTTGAATGAGAATGTCTGATTTCCTAGCTTGAATCCTAGGAATGGGCGGAAGTGCCTGGCTATAGGGATATGATAGTATGCGTCTGTAAGATCGATGGAGCATGTGACGGCTCCACGCGGAAGTAAGGTCCTTACTTGCGAGAGGGTAAGCATCTTGAACTTGTCGCAGCGAATGAAAGAGTGTTTAGCTTTGACAAGTCTTAAGATTACCCTTCTTTTTGTTGAGCCTTTCTTTGGCACGCTGAATAAGCGACCTTGAAATTTTAGATGTTTGACTCTCGCAATAGCTCCTTTCTGAAGGAGTTCTTCCGCGTAATCTATCAATTCCTTTGACGGTATCTGATGAAATGATTTGATTGGAGGAGGATCTTTGATCCAACTCCAGCCTAATCCTTTGGACACTATGCTCTGTGCCCAATTGCTGAACCCCCACCTGTGACGGAAGAGGAACAGCTCCTCCTACCTGGGGAGCCTCATTGCTGGTGGGCGGGTTGGCCACCACGCCCTCCTCTGAACTGCCTACTCCTCGTACCCCTTCCTGCGCCACGCTGACGAAAGTAACCTCTCGCCCTACCTCTCGGTTGAGAGTAGCCTTGAGCCTCATATGCAGGGTTGAAGGCTGGCGAGATAGCGTAGGAAGTGGATGGTTGAGATTGCTGGGGCACCAGGAGGATAGGTTGTTCTGCTTAGAGGTGGAAGGTTGTCCCTGTTGGGTAACTGGGACTGCCTGCACAAATTGTTGCTGTTGCTGGAGTTTTTTATATGGCTGGAACCTCTTACCAGCCTTCTTTGGTTTCTTGCCAGCAGTGGGAACGGATTCCTGTTTCCTCTTTGAGGAAATACCCCACCTAGCTCTAAGGCTCTGGTTGAGTCTAGCAGCTTCGTGGTGAACCTCGTTCACTGCGGACTCTGGGAAGAGATCCGCTCCCCACATGCTTGCAGCCAAAGAGTCTATTAGGCTCATGCCTGATGGTGCACTCTTGTAAGACATGCTTCCGGCAGTTCCTCCTAGCCTGGAAGAAGTCAAAGGCGTCCGTTAGAACCGTCTGAAACTGAGATTTCGCGAGAATCTTGAACAGCGGTTCCGTAGCGTATGAAAGGGCAGCCATTTCTGTGATGATGAGGGAATTGAGGGACCTACCAAACCTAGTTCGCGCATCGAACTCTGCCTGGATTAGGGAATCCGGCAGCCTGGGTAATTTCTCACCGAACTGGTCCATGGCGCAGTCCGGTTTGAGTTTACCCAGCGTGAACGTAGCTGGCAGGTTTTCCCACAATTCTCCGAAGGCCGGGAAGAGCGGAGAAGTAGACTCCGCCTCCCTCAACGGTGGAATGGGCTATCCTTGAGGACTGCCTGAAGGGACTTCTCCACTAATTTCGTGGCGAACGGAAGAGAAACCTCCTCTTCCGTCGCGAAAATAGTGAAGGGACTCTTGTGGGCCTGGAGTTTTGTGTTTGTACACTCCCAGTCCTCAAGGCAGTGAACCCATTCCCGCTGGGCGTGATCTCTGCTATAAAGGACTGACTCCTTCGAGATCTTGTCTTCCCTCGTCAGAGCCGTTGGCGTCAGCCTAGCATATCCGATGAAAGGCTGCGTCAGACCCGGAGGGTAAAACTCGAAGTCCTCAATCCTTCGAGTTCCACACTCCGAAGATAGAGATCATTCCGTCTTTAAATGGAGCGTAGGCAGCTACTCTTCCATGGGCTTCTCAATAGAGAAAGCTGGTAAGGAGTCATATGACGGAAGATGAAGAATCCCCGTGCTAGATGCTGGGAGACTGGGGGAGGAGCCTGAGCTAGCCCAGCTACTCGTCCTCATTTTCTCTCATTCTATTAGAGAGATCCTGGATTGACTGTCCAGATTGAGACAGAGTGTTTGATATTTGCGCAAACATCTGCTCGAATCGTGTCCCCAGTGCTGAGATTGTGAGCCTACTAGCACGCCCACCTGTTCCATCACCCCTGCTGAGAAAGTAGAGGGATCAAAGGTGCTGGTGCTTGCTACTAATCCTACCGGCGTAGCCGGAGTGGAAGCAGTGGAGGCGGGAGAAGGCAGTGACTCGGTCGGGAGCGCGAGCCTTCTCCTTCGAAGCCTTGCTTCTGGAGCTCTTGATTGGGAAGAGCTCGGCTTTGCCTTCACCGCATCGGCATATGAAGTCGACGACTTCTTAGCCGCAGAAGACGAAGACGACTTCCTAGAAGTCGACTTAGCTAGAGTCTTCGGTTCTCTCTTTCCCTTCTCCTTAGGAGGTACAGAGAGAGCGGACGAGGGCGAACAGGGACATCAGATCCCGTAAAGCCTTGGAAAGAAGCAGAAGAAGAAGGGACAGGAGAAGATCCAGGAGCGCCCAAGGAAAGACCTGGGCGCCCGACATACCTACCTCAACCAACAAATCCTCACCACCTACCGCCATAGGCTCAAGGTTAAGGTCCAGGGCAGCGACGTCCGGGACCGACTCCTGGAGGCTACGACCCCAAATGACTGCTGAGGTCTTGCTGGATGGAGGCTATCAGCGGGGCAGCGGACAAAGGGGTCAACATAAACCTGTCGACTTGCCCGCGGGGAAGATCTGGACGGCCAGCTTCCTGTCCAAAATGTAGGGCTGGCCCTTGGCGGCGTTCTTCCCGAAGCCGCCCACCCACGCTTTTCAGGGTGGCGAGGGCGACTTCCCTCACACCGGAAGCCTGAAAGAAAGGTGAGATTAGCTGCCAATAGTGGTAATGGGATTAACAAACTTACGACTAGAAGTAGTTAGTAAAATAATAAGTAAGCCTATAATGGACTTACCCCATCTCCCAGCTGACCGACCAGGTCGTAGCAGATGGCGCAGGCTTCGGGTGCCAGACGATCGTCTCGTTGAACGACGTGGCACAGGAGGGGGCGTGAGACCTGCATTCATCGTGTCCACAGGGGTCGAACAGCGTCGCGTTACACGCTGGGACCTGGCAGTTGGTAGCCTGTAAGTGAAAAAGTACATGAGTACCAAGTAAACACTTACAGCCTAACATATGCTCCGCTGGCTGCCGGAGCGATAAAGTTAGATTAAACCAGAGCCCCGCCAAAATACGTGTGATAACCAGGTTGGAATAAAGGTTATGATTCCGCCGATGGCGGAAGCACAAAAGGCAACCAACTAGGAGTGGTGGTAATGGAAACCACGACGGAAAATGGCGGGGGTGATGGTGATAATAAATAATAACACACAATTCATTGTAAAATACTGAATAATTAGGGTATACCTTAAAATAACAATAATAAAACAAGCTCTCTCCGCCCGTCTACTAGGAACGAGTGCGATAGGATAAGTGGGTAAGGCTCCCTTCCCATGGTAGCGGAGAGATAGATATAAGGATATAGTAGGCAAGCAACCGACCACCATCATAGTACCCACCCGCCCGCTAGCGGAGCCAGTAACCTATAACCAAAGGTTGCCACCCGGCTGCGACGGAAGGCTCCTTTCGTATCGTAAGGGAGGAGGCTGAGCAATTGGGGAGGGGGAGAGGAAGGTCTCGGCGAAACACGGCGGGAGCGAGAAAGGAGGGAGGGATGGCCTACTCTCCCGCCTCACCAACTACCCGCATGGAGACCCGGAACCTCATAGTGGTCGCCCTATACCCCCCGCTGGGAGGAACCCCTGGTCACCTCCGACAGGATGAGAGAAGGTGATAGAGGGTTGTCATAACAACCAAGGGGTCCCCCAGCTCCTCCCTATATCAGAAAGGGAGGGAAGGGGCAGGGTAAGGTGCTATGGAACACGTGACCGCAAGTGGCCTAGGCCGCGAGCAACACAACCGTGGTAGGGCCACGTGAACCAAGCTGTACCAAAACACGGAACAAGCACCTAGGCTAGCCTAACACCCTAAATAAAATCATACACTGAAAGGTGGAAGAGACACTTTTAGTAAAAGAGAAAGAAGCCCAGGAGGAGGCAGACTGTTCCAAGAAACAGTAGCCTACTCGGAGCCAGCGATAGCCGATGTAGAGCAAGAGCCGGGATGCTGGGCCAGAAAAATAATAATAGCCCTAAATACCAAACTAAGAGAATGGTAGGAGGGCTGAACTAGCTAAAACTCGATGTAAAACAATGAACGTGATAAAGTAAGCCCATAAGTATAAGAAGTCCCAGTATTGAGGACCGGGAATTCTTACGAGGCGGCATGGCCGCCACGAGACAACCGGGGAACCGTATATGACCTATTAAGAGGAAAATACTGGTACCCGGAAGATAAAACTGTGGTAAAATATTACTTATGAGTTAATTAACTTAGCCGTGGCAATTGCAGAGCGTTCCATCGCAGAAAGTACGGATAAAATCCAAAAAAGTAAGAGCACAAGAAAATGGCGACTTGTCGCAAGTGCTAAAAATTAAGGATGACCGCTAGGGGCGCTGCTGTCCGTGGCGTCCTCTAGTAGTAGTAGTAGAGGCTGCATCGCCCGTTGGTATCAGCTCTCTCTTGGGGGGATTCTGATAGGAAGTTCTAATTGGTGTTTGTCTCGTGGTAGTGTTCCACACTTCGCCCCTAAATTATCAATACCGACCACTTCTTTTTAAGAGTGAGCGAGTCAGTTTTACTGACATTTTCTTAATTTTGTTTTTCTCTGGTAATTTTAGGCTAATTTTTACCCTAGAAAGAATGATATTAAGGATACCTTAAAGCAGGTGTAAAACAGCCAAACTTCATAGAATATCAACAATCGCCTAACCGCAACGGCGGCAAGGAGAATTCTGACGAGGTAAAATATTCTAAACACACCAGGTGGAGAACAAGTAAACTAGACAGTCATCTGGGGAGCCATTCGATTTTTTGTTTGAACGCCGACTTGTCTAATCAGCGGGGAGATATAGCTAACTTTATAGTAGGTAAGATTCATCACAAATAAAATCATTCCAAAGATTAATACAGTATATGTATAATATAAATAATAATTTAGGGTACATTTGATGTAGGATGATACGTCAGGTAGTGAGAAACATTTTTTGAGGGGTGCGTTAAATTCATGGATTTTAACTATTTGAGCAGGGTCTGGCATGCATCCCCCATGAATACGGGGGGCTTACTGTATTACTATAAATATATTACTATTGTTTTTATTACTATTATTATATTACATAATAGTTTCTATATTCTCACAGACCTCACCAACACGTAGAGGCAAATACTGGAAAAAAATAATAGTTAAAGGCACGGAACAGTCAGTTATAAAGATACGTACTCTGCAGTACCTCATGCATGACACACTACTCTAGTTTGTACCCTTTTTAAAAGGTGCATTGGTAAAAATGAAGGGTGCACTATTTAGTACTGAAAGAAATACAGTGATACATGCAATTCCTGGTTAGAACTTATTTCTATATCTGCTTACCTGCAAAGATGGCATAGATGATATTCAATGAGGCAACAAACAGCGTCACAAACTGCGAAATCTGAGCTTTAGCTATGGCAGATGGTTTAGGCGTCACCACTGCCATGAGCGATGAATGCCGCAGCCGGAGGACACGGAAAAGGAGCTCTTTGGAGCTGCAACCTTCAACCAACATGACTGATACCATGGCATCTAATACTGCCTGCAAGAGAGCGAACATTCATATGAACCCCAAATTCAAAAAAGAATAAAATGCACAGCCAGGCATTTGCAAAAAAGGCAGTCCATGGTTATTGGGTTCTGTTCTGACGGCTTGATGATGAGTGAAAATCGGCGATCACCAAAATTTGGCAATGGATGGCACTTATGGCATCAATAACTGGTTAAAAGGCACCTCTGTTGGGTATGGATCGGCACCACAACTCTATTACTGGGGCCAATAATCAGAAATCGATGCATTACGACACCAAAAATCGCCAATTTCAGTGCTAGACAAGTGCCATAAAACCGGATGGCCGATCACCAGGGACTGCCTCAACAGGAATCTAATCTAATAATAATAGTCATCATTTTTAACAGAAATCTTGAATGGAATTTTTCTTTAGATAACTTAAGAAGATTTTTCCAATATTTGTGAAGTGAGAAAGAGAGAGGGTTGACGTATCAAAGATGGGTAAGGAAACATTTACATAGCCACTGCAAGACCAAATTCACTCCCATATACAGTAAATGAAGTGCTCATGTTCCTACACATTCAAGGTCAAAATTGCCCAAGTTCCTATCAACATAACAAATAGGTCACAACTGTTTATTTAATACTAGTGTACCAACAATGTCTTACATGTTACATCTATTTAACCATAGAGATTACGCAGTAATTATTATTGGTCAACTTTACTCTACTATAGTAATATATCAACAGTACCAATCTAAAATTTAATCTACAAATTCACAATTATATAGAACCAGCAACTATAAGCTGCAGATTATGGCAAATATATACATAGAACCCTGGTCCTTGACCGTATCAAACCTCAATGTAATCGGATTTCGATGCAAATTTCAAGTCAATTTTGCATCAGAGCTCAAACAAACAACCTAAATCCAACCCAATGAACCATATGATTTTTGTAAACAAAAGTGTTTCAGTTAGTCACCGCTAGTTGGTATTGTTGTTTAAAACCACCTTACTCTACTAGTATATTGTTTTGAGCAAGGATACTTGTACAGGAATATTTCCTTAGTTTTTGTGGCTTTCTACTGTGGTATTTTGATTCAATTATGGGTCCCAAGACTGCCATTGCAGATAAGCAGAAGAGGAAAACGTTAAGAACCACAACTGAACTAAGAAGGAGGTTAATGAAAGGTAGGAAAGATGCATTTGTGAGACTGATTTAGCATCTTATTTTTTATATTTCATTAATATACTGTAATAAGTAGGCTTGTTTTTCAATGTTTTATCAATAGCAACAAGTTTTGTGCCTACCCAGTACAGTTCATACTATACCTAGCCCTGCCTATGGCACTCGGTCAACCATCGGAAATATGGCCGCATTGGAATTAGGCCAATTTCTTTATAAACTATACTACATTTAAAAATAAAAATGGACGTCTAATACAATATTTTTTAACTTTGAATTTAATTGTAATTTAAGTGTAATGCTTTTTTATAAAAAGGCAAGGTTAGGGTAATAACTGGTGGTCAAGAACAGATTAATCCATTTTCAGTTATTCTTAAGGAAAAAATTTATTCGGATCTCAACTGAATCGCATCTCAGCGCTTCTTCTGGAGCGGATTAGCATCGAGGTCCGGGGTTCTACTGTATTACAAACGGTGCATGATATAAACCTGAATATCATCTACTTCTGTACTGATCACATTGGAGCATCCCCTCACAATCGTTGACCTGAACTGGGTAATACTTGCCCACTGGCGTTCAATGACTGGAAACCAGGAAGTTACCTGGAAAGAAAAAATAGTAATCACTTTTGGAAAAATTGAGCATAATATCTATTCTCTCTGTTAATGCATCTAGAAAGCATGCTTCAACTTGTATATTCTGTCTTAGTCAACTTTCAAGCATTATGATTCTTATATCCACTTAATGAGAATCAAATATCCTAGAAATGATCTTGAAGTAGGAACAATGCAGAGAACAGCATCTACATGCAAACTATGTACAATATATTTTTCTATACATATATCTATCATCAAGCAACTTCCAATATATCAAATATTCTCAAAAGATAGTACTATAGATTTTATTTGTAAATTATGCATGACAGATGGATAGTTTTCACTGTTATAATTATTTATTACTTCTGTGTTCATTAGTTAGGCACATGGAAAACAATTATTTTTTTAAGTATAAAACCTTAAATATACATACACAAAAACATGTTTTAACATAAGAAAAACCTATTTTTAGTATTTGCTATTGAGTCCTCAAAGAGTTACCCTTCCATGGTCTACCAGAGCTCCATGGTGACCAAACTAATGCCAAAGAATTCTTTTATAGCTGGTCTTGAGGCCAGGTATTGTGTCGTAGTGCTAAAACTGTAACACTTGGAGTATGTGATGGAATCAAAGATAAGGGGGCACTTTCCCAAATCTTTACAGCAAGACAGTATACCCAGGTTCGTCCATTGTCAAAACCTGCTTTGAAGAAGTGATTAATGCACATGCACAGTCCACCACAGTGTGAACAGCAGACCTGTGCAGAGACCAAGAAGAATTATTTCTGTTAGTCAATGCAGAATGATCTCTTGCCCAAATCCCATGTGTTTTTGTCACGGAAGTGGAAGGATTTTGAGGACTCAACAGTGACTACCAAATATTTTCCTGTGTCAAAACCTTTATTTTGATAGAGTAGTCGCTTCTTCGTCCTCAAGGAGCTTTATAAAGAAATTAACAGGTGACAAAAAAGCTTAAGCTCTCAATTTTTAATCCTGACACCCCAAAGAAAAACCATTTCTGGTTCAAGGTCAAGCCATAAATTTCAAGCCTCATTCTTTACTCCAAATAATCCTCAGGCTTTGGTATCAAAGAACAAGAAACTATACATGGACTGATGTTTTAGGATGTAGTTCTACAGTGGCTTACCTATGCACACTGGGTTTGGTTGCAGTACTGTCACCCTTCTCCCTGTAATAGTTAGCATACTCACCATCCATAAGACCCTTGGTTTTCTGGTGTAGTGCCTAGGGGTTAAGACTAACCATGCCACCTACTGATACACAGTACAGTCATATTTGTTCGAGCTCGTACCAATAAGGTCTCTGATGACCACCCTGCACATTAGGAGACTTCCTCAAAGATACATTTCTGAAGAAGGCCAACGACATTCTTACCCTACTAATATCATGTGGCCTCAGAAAGGAGTGTGGATTTGCCTTTTTAATGAGACACTACAATCATTCTTACCCCAATCATTCTTACCCATTGTAGGGAGAGTGGTTTGTTTGTGCTAAGGTTGTAGGAGAATCAGACCCTCTGGGATGTTTGCCATGACTTCTGGTCTGATAAATTGAGTTTTCTTATAAAAATAGGAGATTTCCTTCTTGAAGGATTCTCATTCTTGGCTATGAATGATGGACCAGGGGACAATAATAATTGATGGTCAGCTGTCGGTGTGATGTATCGTTCCCATCTAAGAGAGCCCAGATCACTAATATGAGCTCCTGAAGCTAAAACAACAAAGAAAGGCACATTTTGCAGTATATGAATTGTGGTTGTACTAAGCACCTTGTTCAGGGACCAAGTATGTAACTGGCAACCTTTCGGGAACAGTTCTTTGTAGTGCAAAAGGCTGCAGAAGGGAAGTGACAATTTCTATACATATTAGAGTCAATCCTTAAACCATAAAGCAAGGGTTCCATTAATGCTGCCTTTATGCCATGACTGTTGTAAGAGCAAAGGCATTTGTCTTCAAAAAGGTACATATGAAATTTTGAGTGTTTTCATAAATTTCAACTGAGCTCTCAATATGGATATAGTCTAACCATATTTTCCATGTGGACTGGTATTGTCAGATAGACGATGTCTGTAGTTTTTGCACTTGGTACCTAGCAATATTGGGTGAGTAATTTTCTTGGTAGACAATATTTTAAAAGCCATTCATAAAGGTCTCGACTCAGAATGTGTGATGCATAGACAACTTTCCCCTTTACTATCTGGGATAGAACAGCGGACTGTAGTGAAAATGATCTCTTCTCCTGTTGTTGGAATATTAGGATACAATGCCTATTTTGCCAACTTGGGGCTATTAAGTAAGCTGTTACTTTTGAGAAGCTTGCTCAAAACCTTTGAAATCTGGTAAGCATATCATCCTCCATTTGTTCTATTCTTGTAGGAAGGCATCTCTTGCTGTTTCTTGACTGTTGAAGTTCAGACACACACACATTGGGAGTTTCTAATCCTCATTTGTGGCAAACAGATCCACTTCTGGTTGTGGAAGAATGTTGGCTATTGTTTGAAAAGAGTGGTTGTCTAACATACACTCTGTTGAGGCTGTCATTTTTCTTGGTAGAGAGTCTGCTATTATGTTGAGAGACCCAGTGAGGTGAACTGCAGACAAGTACCACTTCCTTGCTTGTGCCATCTGAAGGAAGGCTAGCATTATCATATTGAGAGGAGGTGAATGTGATCCCAACCTCTTGATGTAGGACGTTGCAGTCACGTTGCCTAGAACCAACAAAAGTCTCTCTCTTCTGGAGGTTTGAGTTTTTTGAGACAAAAAGTCAGACATCTCCAGGAAATTGATATGACAATTCCCCGAGTAGCGGATGATCTCCCTCCCACCTGACGATCCTCCTAACCTGTCCACGAGGCATCTGTGTACAGTGTCACTAGTACAGATGCAGGAGTTAGGGTGACCTGTTTTTCCAGAGATTCCTTCCAGGTCCAAGGCTGAAGTATCTCCCCAAATTCTTTAATCTTTTGATGAGGTCGTTCTCACAACTTTTTTCTTGCATTTGACAGCCAGAATTTGTTCACATTTTTTAGTTGCAATCCGAGTACTGGATCTATTACTGATGCAAACTGCAGCAGGCCCATCATACATTTTAATTACCACCTGGTAACTCTAGGCTGTGTAAGGAAAATTTTGAGGATGTGCCTTATTCTGTTTTCAGTATGTCTGGGAGAGACAACAGGCATTGAAGTGTTTCCAAACACAGTCCCAGCCACTGAAAGCATCTCCTGGGTGTGCGGCGGGATTTTTAAAAATCTATTATAAAACCTTTTGACTGTACTCTGTTGACCATTGGTCTTAGGTTTTTCAAGCACACTTTTCTTGTGGGCCCCAGATCAACCAGTGAACATCGTCAAAAATCCAAAGAAAACCTTACTTTTAATGCTTTGGGTGCATTCAAAACTATGTAAACTGCATTCTTATTCAATTTTTCATCAAAAAAACTTTCCAATAAGGGATTTTTACAAAGGAAAAATCTATTTCTGTACGGTGACCTGTGTCGCCCAGTGAAATGGTTCCTCTAGCACTCATTTTCAAGGTATAAATATTGCTATAAATACCAGAGAAAAAAGCTATATGGTAATGCCAGAATAGTCCGGCTCGCTCACCTTTATTTAGGTGTCGGTATGGTATCTGGGGCGAGTGAAACCACTACCAGAGGTCCCCCTGCCATTTAGTCTCTTCCTTTCTCAATATCCCTCGTCTACAGAGGAGCCATTCCAGGCCCCCGCTACTGCTACAACTAGCGCTTTGTTTACCATTCCTGTAGATAGCACCCAAGCTTGGGCCAGAAAGGGTGTGGAAATAAGAGGGTGGGTTTCACTGGGCGACACAGGTCACCTTCCAGAAATAGATTTTTCGTTTGTCAAAATCCCTTTTCTGGGCTTAGCCTGTGTCGCTCCGTGAAATGGTAACAGAGAATTGGCCCCACCAGCTTGGAAAGTTAGTGTAGATAAATTACTGTAAGGAAATTGAAACTTGAATAACATTAAATACTATTTAATATCAGTTATTTAATCTACAAGTAATAAAATTCCTTAATAATATGAGAATTTTAATAATCCGTATTCTATAAAACTTATCTACTAACTAGGGTAGTATAACCCAACAAGTAATTTAAAGAAATCACACCCCAATAACAGGAATTTAATTACACGATTATAGACCCAGATATTTCACGGAGCGACACGGCCAAGCACAGAAATACATATGTACAAACAAATTCATCATGATACATTGCAGGTGCAAGTCAAGATACAATGTGCAACCCAGTAACAACCGAGCTAGGTCAAGAATGCTAGCGAGGCAGGTAGAGAGAGAGAGATGTAGAGAGAGACCTAGGCTACTTTAACTAATTATTACTGCTCTATGCAGTGTCAGGGGAAACTGTGTTCCCTGCTGCCACTGCTGGGAATTTAAGGGCCTCTAACGACTTTAGGTAGTGGCGTTTAAATACTGTCGGAGATTTCCAGCCTGTGTACTTTTTGAGATCGTCAAAATTCAAATGTTGAAAATAATTCATTGAGGTGGCTACTGCCCTAATATCATGCGCCCGTGGAAATGATTCCGGGTTAGCTTGCTTGATAAAATATAGAATCTGTTTTCTGATTCCCCTTAGGGAGATAGTGCCACCCTTTTCCCTAATAAACAAGGGACCTGAAGATTTTGAGGCAGTTCTGCTTAAGTAAGCTCTTAGCGAATTAACTGGACATAAGGACGGGTCCTGAGAAAGAAGACAATCTTCCATGGAGACCATCTATCTTGTGGGTCCTCATCTTTAGCCAAAAATTTACGATCTGGTAAGAGTAGTAGTTCTCCTGAGGGGAGGAACTCAATATGTTCTGGTTCCCTAGAAAGGGCCGACAGTTCAGAAATTATGGCTCCTGAGGCTAGACTTATTAGGAATAATGTTTTCCTTAGGAGCGTTATATAAGAACATGATTCATTAAGTGTCCAAAGCTAGATTAAGGACATCATTTAAGAACCAGGAAACCGTTCGAGGTCTGTCTATTGGTCTAAGTCTAGCACAAGCCCTTGGAATAGATGAAAAATATGAATCTGTCAGATCAATATTAAATCCAAATTGGAAAATTTTCTTAAGTGCCGATTTGGTTGTAGTAATCATACTTGCTGCTAATCCTTTTTCGAATAAGGTTCTTTACTTCTTTACTGCTGAATCATATTGACGCAGGGTTGATTCTCGTTTATCTGATTCTAGAAACCGGATGTTCTGAGGATCAATGTTGGCATCTTTCTGTGCCGCAAACTTCATGAAGTCCATAAAGTTAGGGCTTTCTGAATTCCTGAGAAAGCGGACACGTCAGTTTGGGGTTGGGAATCCGCTGGGGCCAGAGTCCTAATTCCACTAGTAGAGGGAACCAATTGCTCTTGGGCCAGTTGGGGGCCAATAGTGCAATGTGACCTTTGAAAGTCCTGAGTTTGTTCAGGACCTTCAGTAGTAGATTCACTAGAGGAAAGAGATAAATTCTCTTCCAGATATTCCACTCTATTGCCATAGAATCCGTGGCATAAGCCAGAGGGTCCAGGTTGGGGGCCACATAACATGGTAGTTTGTGGTTTGACTCCATGGCGAAAAGATCCACTTGAAGCCCTGGCACCTCTTGGCAGATCCATTTGAATGACTCTCCATCTAGAGTCCATTCCGACTCCAGCAGAGTGGACCTCGACAGAGCGTCTGCCACTACATTTCTCACTCCCGCTAGGTGAGTGGCCGATAGGTGCCATTGGTTCCTGTCTGTTAGGGCAAATATGGTTCACATGGCTCGATTTGGAGCCTCCCCTGTTTATGCAGTGGACCACCACTGCACTGTCTAATACCAGCTTGATATGGATTTTCTTGGCTGGTAAAAGTCTTTTCAGGGTTAGAAACACTGCCATAGCTTCCAGTACATTGATATGTAGCTGGCGGAATGACACTGACCAGGTTCCCTGTACATACTTTCTTGTATTGTCAGTATCCGCCCCAGCCGCTCAAGGAGGCGTCCGTGTGGACTACTAGAGCCGGAGGAGGAAATTACAAAGGTATTGTTTTCGACAGACTTTTGATCTCTGTCCAGGGGCGGAGTCTCTTGCGTAAGATCGCCGGGATGCATGAAATTTTGTCCCGGGATCTCCAGTTCGCTCTCGAACGCCAAACCCGGTTTATATCCTTTAGTTTGGCTTTCAGCAGCACGTCTGTCACTGATGCAAACTGGAGTGAACCTAGGATTCTCTCCTGGTTCCTCCGGGACGTCTGCTTGTTTTTGAGAAATTGTCTTGTGGCCTTGACTATTTCTCTTCACTTCGTCGGCGGAATTGATAGTGAGAGTGTCTAGATCCCACTGGATTCCTAGCCACTGGAAACATGACTCCGGAGTTAGCCGGGACTTGTTCCTGTTTATCTGGAAACCTAGGTGTTCCAGGAACTCTATTACCTTGACCGTCGCCTTGCGGCATTCTTCAACGTCTGTGGCCCATGTGAGCCAGTCCTCCAGATAGGCTACTAACATTATTCCCCGAGTCCTCAATTCCTGGACTACTGTTTCCGCTATCTTTGTAAATATTCTGGGCGCTATGTTGACCCCAAATGGCATTACTTTGAAGGAATAAGCCTTCTTTCCTAGTCTGAAGCCTAGGAATGGGTGGAAATGTCTTGCTATCGGGATATGATAGTAGGCATCTGTAAGATCTATAGAGGTGGTGACGGCCCCACGGGGAAGCAAGGTCCGCACCTGCGAAACGGTCAGCATTCGGAACTTGTCACAATGAATGAATGAGTTTAGATGGGACAAGTCTAGGATTATTCTTAGCTTGTTTGAGTTTCTTTGGCACGCTGAACAAGCACCCTTGAAACTTTAAGTTTTTGACTCGTGACACTACCCTTTTCTGAAGTAGTTCTCAGGTATACTCTATCAGTTCCGCTGTCGGTTTTTGGTAAAAGGTGTTGGATGGGGGAGGACCTTGTAGCCAACTCCATCCCAGACCTTTGGTCACGATACTTTGTGCCCAGGTGCTGAACCCCCACCGATGTCAGTAGAGGTATAGCCTCCCTCCTACCTGGGGATTCTCACTTGTTGGCAGATGGTCGGCCACCACGTGCTCCCCGGAAGCCCTTGCCTCGGTTGGAGACTCTTCTGCCTCTGTGACGGAAGGCTCCTCTGGCGGGGCTGCCTCTGGCGAACCTGTTGTATCCTTGAAACGTTTGAGTTTCAAAGGTAGCGTTGTAAGCCGGAGAGACGGCGAAGGAGGTCGAAGCCTGGGTTTGTTGTGGCGGCTGAGCCAAAAGCACATACTGCTGTTGCAGTTGTGCCTTCGATGTTGACGGTTGACCTACTTGAGTCACCGGAACCGCCTGAACCATTGTCTGTTGTTGGGAGGCTTGGAAGGGCTGGAACTTCCTCAGCCTCTTCTTTCCTTTGGGATTCGATCCGGTGGACTCAGGCTTCCTTTTTGGAATGAGCCCCCAACGGATCTTGAGACTCTGGTTCACCCTCGCAGCTTCCGCCAAAACTTCATTAATGGCGGAATCAGGGATAAGGTTTGTTCCCCAGATGGAGGATCCAATCAGCTTGTTAGGTTCATGGCGGATTGATGCGTCCGCCAGAATGTGCTTCCTACAATTTATGAAGTCATACAAGTCACACTGCTCTGTATGTAGTAGTGACTTGGTAAGGACTTTGTATAACAGCTCATCTGCGTAGCTGAGGGACGTCATTTCAGCCATGGTGGCGGAGTTGAGGGACCTGCTGAGCCTTAATCTAGCGTCGTATTCCACTTTGATTAGGTTGTCCAGGAGTCTAGGGAGCCGCTCGCTGAACAGCGTGTTACCGCAGTCCGGCGTCAGCTTACCTGCCGAGAAAGTGGCAGGCGCGTCTACCCAGCAGTCTGTGGTTCCGGGGACCAGAAGGGAAGGTAAATCCGTCTTCCGGAAATGGGGCATGGATTCGTCCTTCATGGCTGCCTGCATAGTCAGCTCCGCCACCTTGGATAAGCATGGGGTTGGAGTCTCCTCATCTACTGTAAATATAGTAAAGGGACTCCTGTGGGCCGTCAACCTAGTGTTGACGCATCGCCACTCTGTCAGACTCCGGAGCCAAGCTTGTTGTGCTTGCTCCCAGGGAAAGATGACAGTCTCTCTGGAGATTTTGTCCTCCCTTATCATAGCGTCTTCCGTTAGACGGACGTAGCCAATAAAGGGGAACTGGAGCCCTGGAGGATGGAACTCAAAAGTCTTCCAGTCTTCGAGTTCCGCAACCCTCAATTGTCAGCATACCGTCCACGAACGGTGCGTATGCTGCTAACCTCCATGGATTGTTGCTTTTGAAGGAGGCAGGTTTGAAGGGTCCAACATTGGCAAGGGATGGGTTGCCTGTCCTGACTGAGGCAGTCCTGTTGCCACTGTATACCGGAGACCCGCAACTAGATTCTCCTGGGTCACCATCCTTTCCGCTAAGGATTGGATGGATTGGCCTGAGGCTTCCAGCGTGGATGACAGCTGGGAGAGCATTTCTTGGAACTTGGTCTGGACCAAGTTCCCTACCATGCTTCCCACCTGCTCCATCATGTTGGCTGAAAATGCCTCTGGGTCAAAGCTAGAGGGCTGGGCCTTAGCTTTAGGAACCTTCATTCTCGACCCCTGAGACGGGGGGAGTAGTTTTTGCCTTGTCCTCCTCAGGTTTAGTAGCCAATGGCTTAGCGACGCGGCTGGTTCCAGACCTCTGTCTTGGCAAGGACTTTTTCAAGGCCTTCAAGTCAACTGGGTTTTTTACCTTGGGGATCACCGAGGTTGACTTCGGTCTAACTGACTGAAGCTTCCCGGTGAACCCCTGAAAGGAAGTAGTAGAAGAGAAAGAAGAATGGGATGGGCTCAAGAGCAAGCCTTGAGCCCCTACACTACCAGCCTCGCTACCATCCCTACCTTCGCCCATGTTGTCCACAGTCATGGGCTCCCGGTCAAGGTCGAGAGCTGCCACATCTCCGACGACTTCTTCGCCGAGACCTTCCTACGGCACGTGCACGGTCATCGCTTGGATCTTGGCGATGATGGGGGCTGCTACCGCTGCCTCTACCGCCGCCGACTTCTTGGCCCCAGGGTAGATGAGCCCAGCCATCTCCTCCGAAAGCATGTACGGCTGGGCCTTCTTGGCGTTGCGGCCGAAACCACCAACCCAGACCTTCAGGATAGTCAGCGCCATGTCCCTGACCGCTTGGAGACCCTGTAAAAGGAGTTATGTCAATTCTTAACTAGAAACTATACTTAGCCTAGTATGAATTTACATGCTATATTCAGCCAATTCTCACTGTATCATTGTGTCACTGTCCGGAGTGATACCTACCGATTCGGAGGTGAACTCGTTCACCAAGCCGTAGCAGATTTCACAGCCCTCGTGGTGCCAGACTAAGATCTCTCCCACCTGGACCGCACAACCGGCGTGGGTACGGCACACCACATGACCGCAGGGCTCCTGAAGGACGGCGGTGCACCCTTCCTCCAAACAATGCAAGACCTGCAAGTCAAATGATACATGAGTATCACTATAAACCCTCCGGAGACAAGTCCGGGGGTGCATGCATTATGCTATTGTCTCCGGCAGCAGCATACATATACTCTAAGATAACATGCAACCTTGTTCTCACTAGCTCCGGAGCCCAGCTTTTATACCCATTGTATCATCCGTGATGGGATAATGGGGAAGGGAGGCTATGAAACCCTTTAGACTCCGGCAGTGCCAGAAACGTATAATCTAAAAGATTTAGGTGGTCTCAAGCCGTCCCCATTGCACAGGGATGAAGGATGGAAATCCAAGACACAGGCACAAGGCCGAAAGGCTAGTGTTAACAAGGTATTTCGGTTTAAATACTTGGCGGAGTAGCAAGTCCTAATAAAAATAGTTGATGTTAATATATGTGTGTATTAATATGTACATGCAACGGTGAATAATCCCATAGGTGTGGATCGATACCTATCACATGTCTAAATGCACCTAGCTATCCCGATGCTGGGTCCAGCTTCGTGAGAACAGAACAGGGGGTCGGTTATAACCTTGGCCCATATCTGGTCGATAAGGAATAGGGCTAACTGAGTAGGCTACATCCCGAAAGCATGCGATTCGGTCAGTAGGCTATCCCCCGCGATCGGACTAAACATTAAAAAATTAGACAAATAAAAATGCATCTATAAATTATATATATACAACTGCTAAATGATTGAGAATCTACTCCAATTAATATAGGAGACCAATTGGTGTATGATAAGAGCGTAGATATACGCAGGTAGCGAGCCATGAAATGGCGGCGTGGGAGCGGCAACGCGCGGGCTGTCGCTCCCGCATATAACCTATTTTAAAACAGTTTATCATGCCTATCGCTACCTCCAAATAATACCAAACATTAATTGCAGTACTCAACTTAGATGCAGTATCTACCTGACGTTCCATGATGCAAAAAGGAGAAATTCCGAAGCAAAATCACTACACTTAGAAAAAACGCGTTAGCGAAGTCGTGCTATCGAAAGGAATGTTAAACGAAGCGCTAGTTGTAGCAGTAGCGGGTAGCGGGGGCCTGGAACGGCTCCTCTGTAGACGAGGGATATTGAGAAAGGAAGAGACTAAATGGCAGGGGGACCTCTGGTAGTGGTTTCACTCGCCCCAGATACCAAACCGACACCTTAAATAAAGGTGAGCGAGCCGGACTATTCTGGCATTACCATATAGCTTTTTTCTCTGGTATTTATAGCAATATTTATACCTTAGAAATGAGTACTAAAGGAACCATTTCACGGAGCGACACAGGCTAAGCCCAGAAATTGATTATTTTGCATGTTTGGTGTCATATTTCTTCTGCCAGATGAGCACCCTGGAACATGCGTCGTAACCCTGGAAATAATTTCTGATGAATATAATTGAAAAGCGCCTTAACCTCGGAACTTCGTAAGCCGAGTCCGTCATAACCCGGGGGACTGCCTGTAGTTGTATTCCTTCTTGTCTGAGTTCTCGAACTACTGTTTGAGAACTCAGACAATTTTGTAAAAAAAATTCTTGGGGCAATGTTATGCCAAAAGGGCATGACTTTGTAACTATATGTATCTTTGCCTATCTGGAACCTTAGGAAGGGGTGGATGGGAACAGTGATTGGGACATGCCAGTATGCAGCTTCCAGATCTATAGAAACGTCCAAGTCCCTTTTGAAATGATTGAATGTACTTGGGGAATGGTAGTTATCCGTAACTTTTGGCAAACAATGTGCTTGTTCAATGTTGATAGGCCGAAGATCGTTCTTCACTTGAAGGACCCTTTTTGGGGACACAAGAGATTTGCTTGGTGGTGAGTATATGCATGGTTCGCTATGGCTTCCATTAACAGGGCCTTTCTGCATGTGAACTTCCAGAGAGATGTCAGGTTTCTGGAAAGGATGAAACCGTTTCCACCCCAGCCTGTTTGAAAATAATACTATGACCCCAAGGGGATGACTTCCATTACCTGCAGTGTTGTCAGTCATCCCTCAACCATACAATTCCTTTTGGTATTAGGGATATGCCCAAATATCTTTATCAGTGGTATTGGCTAGTTTTTGTGCTATCAGTGAATTTCTGGCCAATACCAGCTGATACTTTTGCCATTAGTATACAAATTTAAAATCCTTCT
>NC_087205.1:33667912-33745412 GCF_015104395.2 Macrobrachium nipponense
TTGGTTGATCTGGGCACCAACAGTCGAGGAATGCCATCAAAGCCACCAAAAAGGTAGTTCAATTTCTGGAACATCTGGGGTTCCAGATAAACAAAACGAAATCCAGACTTACTCCGGAGTCTCGTTTTCAGTGGCTAGGAATCCAATGGGATTTGTCTTCCCACAATCTGTCAATTCCAGTGGCCAAACGGAAAGAGATAGCAAAGTCTGTCAGACATTTTCTCAAATGCAAGCAAACACAAAGAGAAGCCAGGAAAGAATCCTAGGTTCCCTTCAGTTTGCTTCAGTGACAGATATCCTCCTGAAAGCAAGGCTAAAAGATATAATCGAGTTTGGCGATCGAGAGCAAACGCCAAATCTCGAGACAAGTTGTCAGTAATTCCACAGATCCTTCGCAATCAACTCCGTCCATGGACAAAAGTAAAGAAACTTGGCCAAGCGGGTACCCCTTCAATATCCCCTTCCAGTGTTAACCATTCACACGGATGCCTCCCTGTCCGGGTGGGGGGGATATTCTCAGTTCAAACAGGTTCAGGGGACTTGGTCAGTTCAATTCCGCCAGCTCCACATAAACGTTCTGGAAGCAATGGCAGTATTTCTTACCCTGAAGAGACTTCTTCCCCCGAAAAAGTCTCATCTAAGACTAGTTTTTGGACAGTGCAGTGGTAGTTCCATTGCATCAACAGAGGAGGGTCCAAATCCAAGCATGTGAACCATGTCATGATAGCCATCTTTGCCCTAGGCAAACAAAACCACAAATGGCATCTGTCCGCCACTCACCTGGCGGGGGTAAGAAATGTGATAGCAGACGCCTTGTCCCGGTCAGTCCCTCTGGAATCAGAATGGTCCCTAGACGATGGGTCATTCCGGTGGATATGCGGAGAGTCCCAGGTCTCCAAGTAGATCTCTTCTTCTCCACAAGCGAACCACAAGCTCCCTTGCTATGTGGCCCCCAACCTGGACCCTCTGGCTTATGCCACGGACGCCCTGTCGTTAGATTGGGATCAGTGGAGAAAAATTATGCTTTTCCTCCAGTGAATCTTCTTCTTGAAAGTCTTGAGCAAGCTGAGGACTTTCAAGGGAATAGTAGCCCTGATTGCTCCAGACTGGCCCAAGAGCAACTGGTATCCTCTGCTTCTGGAATTGGGTCTCCGACCTCAACGGATTCCCAATCCCAAGCTGTCACAATCAGTACAAATGAGGACTGTGTTCGCTTCCTCAGGAATTCTTCAGACCCTAACTTTATGGACTTCATGAAGTTTGCGGCTAATAAAGATGCTAACATTGATCCACAAAACATCCTCTTCCTAGAATCAGATAAGAGAGATTCAACTATTAGACAATATGACTCAGCTGTTAAAAAATTAGCATCCTTCCTGAAGAATCAACACTACACCATGACAGTTAATTTAGCTATATCCTTTTTCAGATCCTTGTTTGAAAAAGGTTTAGCAGCTAGCACTATACTACTCATAAATCGGCTTTGAAGAAGATCTTTCAGTTAGGTTTAGATAGATCTGACTGAATCTTATTTTACGTCTATACCCAAAGCCTGTGCTAGACTTAGACCTTCTCAAAGGCCTACTGCAGTCTCATGGTTCTTAAATGATGTCCTCAAACTAGCATCAGATACTGACAATCGTCTTGTACATTCACAATGCTTCTTAGAAAGACTTATTCTTACTAAGCTAGCTTCAGGGAGCTAGAATTTCAGAACTGTCGGCTCTATCCAGAGATGCGGGTCATGTGGAATTCCTCCCCTCAGGAGAAGTTCTGCTTGCTCCGGATCGTAGTTTTTTGGCTAAAAATGAGGATCCTCTTGCAAGGTGGGCCCTTGGAAAGTCATCCCACGTTCCGCAAGACCCTTCTCTCTGCCCAGTATCAACTTTAAGAGCCTTTCTATCTCGTACATCCTCAAGATCCTCAGGTTCTCTCTTCTGAGAGAAAAAGGTGGTACTTTATCAGTAAAAGGTATTAGGCAAACAAATCCTTTACTTCATTAAACAAGCCAATCCTGATTCATTTCCAAAAGCACATGACATCAGGGGAGTAGCCACCTCAATTAATTACTTTAACATATGAACTTTGAGGATCTTAAAAAGTATACTGGATGGAAATCTCCGAGAGTCTTTAAACGTCATTATCTAAGTCCTTGGAAATCTTTAACATTTTCTGCAGTAGCAGCGGGAAACATTGTTTCCCCTGATACTGTATAGTAGTCGTAGTATAGATCCAGGTCTCCTCTCTACCTACCTCATCCAACATGCCTCACCCTATCGCCATGTACTCGGATATTCTAGCCTTAGCCGCTGAGATCATATTAGTGATTGTCCTTATTTTTTTGCTAGGGACATCCACACTATGTACTGATAATGTACTTCAGTGTACCTACCCTTATTTTTATGCTAGGGTAGGACACAATGTGTTTGTATATTTTCTAAATAGTTATCTAAGTAAATCTAATTTGTTAAATTACACTGCATTTTTGTACTTTACTATGTTTACTGTAATTTTAAGTACTTTACATTACTAACTTTCTTTTATGTCAATGTTTAAAATAAGTTAGCCTTAAGTACTTAGTTTATATACTGTAATAACTGATTTACTTATATTATATTCCTCATTTTACACTGTTTTTCATTTGTCCCTTTTTCCCATCTTGTCTGTTTCTCTGGTACTCTTTCATAGGCCGACACGAGCTGAGCCCAGAAAGGGATTTTTGACGAAGGAAAAAATCTATTTCTGGCGGTGATTGGCTCGTCCCGTCGTAGCCCTATGAAACCCACCCTGTATTGCTTGCCCCCCCTTGCTGCGGACAAGATGTTTCTTAGATTAAGGATGACCGCTAGGGGCGCTGCTGTCCGTGGCGTCCCCTAGTAGTAGTAGTAACGGCCGCATCGCCCGTTGGTATCAGCTCTCTCTTGTGGGGATTCTGATTGGAAGGTCTAATTGGTGAATGTCTCGTGGTAGTGTTCTCACTCGCCCCTATTCTCATACCGACACTTCTTTTAAAGAGTGAGCGAGTCAGTTTTACCGACATCTTAATTTTGTTTTTCTCTGGTAATTTTAGATTAATTTTGCCTAGAAAGAATGATATTAAGGATCCTTTCATAGGGCGACACGAGCCAATCACCCAGAAATAGATTTTTCCTTCGTCAAAATCCCTTATTTATACATAGCATCACGTCTTATATACATCGTGATCAAGTTATTCATTCATACGCATATACAAAAACACACAAGACAAAATTATTAACTTAAAATAAAAAAAAGGAAAAACATTCAAATTAAATAAAATTAATAAAGAAAAATTTCCATGACAAAAAAATTAATAGATAATCATAAAACCTCTTAAGCTTAAAAGATTAATAGTAAAAATTAAATGTTATTTAATATACCAATGGCATTAATAAAATTAAACAGGGCGCTTTCATTAAAATCTTCCCCTAAAATCTTGGTAAGGGGAAAACCACCTTCAGTTCCCCTGTAACTTGGAGGAAAGTACCTCTCTCTCTCATCTGACAGACTGGGGCACTCAACTATCAGGTGTCTAACTGTCAATGGTACCAAGCAGTCATTACAATAAGGCTGATGATCCCCACTCATCAGAAAGCCATGTGTCATTTTTGTATGACCTAAACCAACTGAGTATTACTTCCCTTTGCCTAGTCACTGATGAATACTCCCAAGGAAAGATGGTGGTAGCTATTTCTTTCATTTTTTGGTTTTCTAGCACCCATGTAAATTTCCAGAATCAAGGAACATTGGTTTAATGACTGGATACATATCATTTCTGGGGAGTGCACACCTACCTATATTGCTTTGGTTGACATCTGTTTTGGCAAGTGAGTCTACACCAACATGTGCAGGGGACCAACAGAAAGACACTTTACTACCACTAATCTTAAGCAACTGAAGCCACTCTAAAATTTCAACCATGATAGGATGGAGTGAATTAAAATGAACAATAGCTTGCAACACTCAGTGAATGCAACATATAACAATGGAGTGAATTAAAATGACCAATAGCTTGCAAGACACTCAGTAAATCGCAACACATAACAAAGTGTTCTCCAGAATGACAAGCAATCTCTTTAAGGGCAGTTAGGATTACATAACACAATGCTGTAAAAATGGATGACTGATCTGGCAGCCTTCCACACTTATTAAAATTGGGAAATACAACTCCATAGCCAATGCCTGCATAAGACTTGGGTCCATCTGTAAAAACTATGACTGAACCATCATGGTCCACCAAATGTTCTAAAAAGGAAGATGTCACCACTCACTTCTTCCTTGCTACCAGTGAAGAACCTGCAGCGCTCCACAGAAGGAAGCTTCCAAGGGGGCACAACAGAATACTTAAATGGCCAGACTTTCACTTTTGGAATAGAATAATCTTCTAAAATTTTTAAAACTCTGTATCCAAAATGTTTTGGATAACATGGATTTTATTCATAAAGACTAAAGTATTTATCATTAAAAACTGCTTTGCAAATTAACGAGTTAGGAATCCTCTGGATTCTATGCCAGTATTGAACCATTTTGTCATTTCCAGTAAGAATTCTAACATTAGACCTTGTTTGGGCAACATTCGTATCCACTCACTTTTTGGTTACAGGATGCAGTACTTTTACACTTTGTGGCATACATGACTTACCTAATTTCCTTAATTTCCCTTTTGGAATCATGCATCATGTCCCTTGTATATTGCCGTTCTGTGGCAAGGATACTGATCAAATACCACAAACTTTGTACAGTAACCCTTTTGGGGAGCTTCTGCCATCTGACTGAGCTTCAACAACTGAAATGTAAGTGCATGTTAACCAAGGGGCAGACGTCCTGGGTAAGTTACTATATCCCTCCGAAAATGTTGTTATTTCAGATGAGTTAGGTGGATCCTAGTACTATCCCTTTTGGGGAAAAGATCCTCTTCAGCATCGATGGCTGCAAGGGGGATAGAATTCCTTCTGGAAGGTTTCTCCCACGGCTAGCTGAAATTTGTGTCGCTGATCCTTCTAGTTTCAGCAGGACCATTTCAGTGGCAATATCCACTTAACCCTCTTACGCCGACTGGACGTATTTTACGTCAACATTTTTTGTCTCCCGTGTGCCGACTGGACGTTTTTTACGTCAACTTACAAAAATTTTTTTATAAATTCGCGGAAAAATACTTATAGGCCTACCAGCCTAAAACTTTTGAATCACGCGCCTTGGGGGATGCTGGGAGTTCACGGATCAAGGTGTTGTTTTGTTTACAATCGTTACGCAGGCGCGCAAGCGCGAATTTCTTTCTTGCCGCACTAAAAAGTATCTGTGACACATCTCGGAAATTATTTCGTCAATTTGACATAATTTTTGTACCATTGTAAATTAACCGTTACATGAAGTATTATATATGAAAATGTGCGCATTTTTATGTAGAATACAACAATCAAATACTGATGATTGTAGCTTTTATCAGTTTTGAGATATTTTCATATAAATAACAATAATTGCCAAAATTTCAACCTTCGGTCAAATTTGACTACCGAAATGGTCGAAAAACGCAATTGTAAGCTAAAACGCTTGTATTCTAGTAATATTCAAGCATTTACCTTCATTTTGCAACAAATTGGAAGTCTCTAGCACAATATTTCGATTTATGGTGAATTTATGAAAAAAATAACATTTTCTTTACGTCCGCACGGTAACTCTTCCGAAAAAATCGTATGTGCGATTGTGGTAATGTTTGCACCATTTTAAATTAGCCGTTACATAAAGTTTTACATAGGAAAATGTGCGCAATTTCATGTAGAATACAACAAAAAATAATTGAAGGTTGTAGCTTTTCTCATTTTTGAAATATTTGCATATAAATCACGATAAATAGAAAAAAAACCACGTTCGGTCAACTTTGACTCTACCGAAATGGTCGAAAAACGCAATTGTAAGCTAAAACTCTTACAGTCTAGTAATATTCAGTCATTTATCTTCATCTTGAAACAAATTCGAAGTCTCTAGCAAAATATTTAGATTTATGGTGAATTTTAAAAAAAATCTTTCCTTCCCTCCGCGCGCGGATTCTCCGCCACATATCTCCGAAATGTGTACGTCCCATTCTCGGAATATTTGCTCCGTTTCATATTAGGCATTTCATAGAGTTTTATATATGAAAATGTGCACAATTTTATGTAGAATAAAACAAAAAATATTTGAAGGTTGTAGCTTTTCTTATTTCCGAAATAATTGCATATAAATAAAAAAAATATATAAAAAAATTTGACATTCGGTCAACTTTAACTCGTCAGATATGGTCGAAAACTGCAATTGTAAGCTAATACTCTTAACAGTTCTAGTAATATTCAATCATTTGTCTTCATTTTGAAAGAAATTGGAAGTCTCTAGGACAATATTTAGATTTATGGTGAATTTTTGAAAAAAATATTTGTTTACGTCCGCGCGTTACGAATTCATGCATTATTTTGTGATAATATTTTCTCTGTGTTGCTTTTATCGTTTTACAATGTGTTATATACCAAAATGATCACAATTTAGTGTACATTACAACAGAAAACAAAGTAACTTGATACCTTTAACCGTTTTGCGCACAGCGCGATTTGATTACAATTATATATGAAATTTCGTTTTTGCGCTATCATATATTGCATTATTTATATATGATAATGATAATTTTTTTCATTTCTGATGGTTGCATACTAAACTTCAGCCAATGACATAAAAAGGAGGCAAAAATGAACTCTTAATCTTGAAAACTAAGCGCGCTGTGATTTAAAAAAATATATATTTTTTCCGCTTCCACGCTCACTCTGAAACACCTCCGGCACACGGGAGACAATTTTTTTTTTACCGCTTCGGCGTAAGAGGGTTAATATTGCTTGGTAAGAAAGTTCTCTCCATGCAAAGATTCCTCTACTTCCTCTGCGGGTTTAACCTGGAAGGTACTACTGGGGACTGATGTTACTGGGTTTTGGCCCAAACATAGATCTTATTCTGAGAAAGGGTTAAAGACTTGCTACCAAAGTTCTGCCAGAAAGATATTATCTCCCCATTCCTCACCCTTGATGAACCCTAGAACCCATTGAGACAGCTTATAACGAGCTGTTGCATCCTTAAAACTTGCTGCCAGGAGAATACTACAAATTTCACACATATCTGTTGACCATCCAATTTTTCTTATTTTTTACAAGAGCTATGCTCATGACAGGTGGTATGGGTTGTACCCTCTGGCAAAAAGTGAACCAAGCAATTTGCTAAGGAAACTTAAGCTGAGGTCCCTGCATAATGGCAGCCCTGTAGTAATAAAAAACAGGTTGTTAACAGAAGCTAGTTAGTATTGTTTTTAATGAGAAGACATTTCCGTAGTTCTTCATATAGTTTCCATATTACAGGTTAACTTGATTTTGAATGTGTAGTTGTAAAATATTTTGTTAAATATTTTTATAACAATATATTGTTGTTCTACAATTACCAAACAATTACACAGCTGTAGGTTCCCTACCATGGCAGACCAAAATTCAAATTTAGCGGTAGCGCTAGTGTAAGTGACAGGTATCCGCCCACTTCTGTCTGGACTCTAGGTAAGCACCTCTCAATTCAATTTTGTCAAACTCCAACTGTGGGGAGGAGGAAGGGCTTTGATTACATAACTGCTTGGTAAGTATAGCACAAAACATAACTATATTATTTTGTTACAAAAATATAAATTTTGTTCTAGTCTTACCAAGCAATTACATATCTGATTCCACACTGAAAGGTGGAGGGATGTGGAGGTAATGTCTTCTGATAATATAAGTTATTTCTCAATTAAACAATATGTGGTAGGATTAATAACAATACCTTACCTTGTAAGAGAGCCACTGCAGGTGAGTAGCGCCTCTGGTTGGCGCTCATCTTACTCAGTAGAGGGAGTGGTACCAAGACCATGGGTCTACTTTACATCAGTGGGATGTTCTATGAATTTGAATCCTACCACTGACTTATCAAAGAACAACAAAGAAATAATGCCCTTGCCCTGGGCATCAACCAGATTAAAATTAACAAACAATAAATTGTCACCTACACCAGACCATAAAAACCCAACAGCCTCTGTACTAAAATTGACTGGAGGGTACTCCAGGTACCAAGTACCCTCAGACTTCCCAAGGACTCATACAACCTTGATACAAGGCAAAAAGACAGAGGATCAGATAACCCCCTATGTTGCCTTTCCGAACACCATGCCTGAGGGTACTATAATTCTCAAAAACCCTCTCCACTTCCTTTAAGTAAATGTGTAGTGAACACTGATTTTGATCTCCAAAATGTTGATTGCAGAATGGCAGCCTAAGACAAGTTAAGAAGGAAAGGAAGCGAGATGGCAACAGGTCTCACTTCTGGTACTTTCAATTTCACAAGAGGAGAGGTTTCCTCCTTGACTTGAGAGTGGGCCTCAATTATCAAAACCCTCAAGAAATACTAGAGCACATTCTTTGATAAAGGGCAAGATGGATCAGGGCAAGATGGATCTTTGACTGAACACCAGAGTTGCAAAGAAGGTCCCTTTATCTTCTCTTTCCTGTGCAGGTAATATCTCAAAGCCTTCACAGGGCAGAGAAGTCTGTCCTCCTCTCCAATCCAGGATTTGTCCATGAGGTTCCTAAGGATGAAGGAGATAGCCCAAGGATCCGAAGGATTCTCATTCTTTTAGAGAAAATGAAGCGCAAGGGAACAGACTGTCTCCCTGAGTGAATCCCACTCGTCAAAGGTGTTTATTACACTCACACATTTTGCAGACGCTAGAGCTACTAAAAACAGTCTTCTTCATTAAGTTCTTCAAAGAAGCTGAGCGAAGAAGTTCATAAGGCACTCTGAAAAGTTGTTTTAGGACGACATCCAAGTTCCATGACACACGCTGCTTCAGAACTTTCAAGGTTTCAAAAGATAGAATTAGATCTGAAAGATCACTGTTTGAGGACAGATCAAGGCCCCTGTGTTTAAAAACCCGAGTTCAACATGGCCCTATACCCTCCAATAGTCAAACAAGACAACTTTCTCGTGGACCTCAAGAAGAGAAGGAAGTCGCTATCTCAATTACAGAGATCTCAGAAGAAGAGACTTTAACTTGCTTACATCATCTTCGGAGGACATTCCACTTGACTTGGTACAGCTTGTCAAAAGAAGTGCATCTGAATCGTGCAATAGCTTCCACAGCTCTGAGAAAAGCGCCTTTTGCTCTAACAAGGCTCCTGGACTGCCAGAGTCAGTGAGGACAACCCTTGATGGTATTGGTGGAAATGAGGTTGTCAGGGCAGACTTCTTTTGAAGAAGGAGCCTAGGAAAGTCTATTAACCCTTTACTGCCGACTGGACATATTTTACGTCGACATTTTTTGTCTCCCGTGTGCCGACTGGACGTATTTTACGTCGACATTTTTTGTCTCCCGTGTGCCGACTGGACGTATTTTACGTCGACATTTTGTCTCCCCGTGTGGCGACTGACGTATTTTTACGTCGACTTACAAAAGTTTTTTTTTAAATTTGCAGAAAAATACTTATAGGCCTACCAGCCTAAAACTTTTGAATCACGCGCCTTGGGGGATGCTGGGAGTTCACGGATCAACATGTTGTTTTGTTTACAATCGTTACGCAGGCGCGCAAGCGCAAATTTCTTTCTTGCCGCACTAAAAAGTATCTGTGACACATCTCGGAAATTATTTCGTCACTTTGACATAATTTTTGTACCATTGTAAATTAGCCGTTACATGAAGTATTACATATGAAAATGTGCGCATTTTTATGTAGAATACAACAAAAAAATACTCATGATTGTAGCTTTTATCAGTTTTGAGATATTTTCATATAAATAACGATAATTGCAAAAATTTCAACCTTCGGTCAACTTTCTCTACCGAAATGGTAAAAAAACGCAATTGTAAGCTAAAACGCTTATATTTTAGTAATATTCAATCATTTACCTAAATTTTGCAACTAATTGGAAGTCTCTAGCACAATATTTCGATTTATGGTGAATTTATGAAAAAAATAACATTTTCTTTACGTCCGCATGGTAACTCTTCCGAAAAAATCATATGTGCGATTGTGGTAATGTTTGCACCATTTTAAATTAGCCGTAACATAAAGTTTTACATAGGAAAATGTGCGCAATTTCATGTACAATACAACAATAAATAATTGAAGGTTGTAGCTTTTCTCATTTTTGAAATATTTGCATATAAATCACGATAAATAGAAAAAAAACCACGTTCGGTCAAATTTGACTACCGAAATGGTCGAAAAACGCAATTGTAAGCTAAAACACTTACAGTCTAGTAATATTCAGTCATTTATCTTCATCTTGAAACAAATTCGAAATCTCTAGCAAAATATTTAGATTTATGGTGAATTTAAAAAAAAAACTTTCCTTCCCTCCGCGCACGGATTCTCCGCCACAAATCTCCGAAATGCGTACGTCCCATTCTCGGAATATTTGCTCCGTTTCATATTAGGCATTTCATAGAGTTTTATATATGAAAATGTGTGCAATTTCATGTAGAATAACACGAAAAATATTTGAAGGTTGTAGCTTTTCTTATTTCTGAAATAATTGCATATAAAAAATATATATATAAAAAAATTCGACATTCGGTCAACTTTAACTCGTCAGATATGGTCGAAAACTGCAATTGTAAGCTAATACTCTTACAGTATAGTAATATTCAATCATTTGTCTTCATTTTGAAAGAAATTGGAAGTCTCTAGGACAATATTTAGATTTATGGTGAATTTTTGAAAAAATATTTGTTTACGTCCGCTCGTTACGAATTCATGCATTATTTTGTGATAATATTTTCTCTGTGTTGCTTTTATCGTTTTACAATGTGTTATATACCAAAATGATCGCAATTTAGTGTACATTACAACGAAAAAAAAGTAACTTGTTACCTTTAACCGTTTTGCGCACAGCGCGATTTGAATACAATTATATATGAAACTTTGTTTTTGCGCTAACATATATCGCATTATTTATATATGATAATGATAATTTTTTCATTTCTGATGGTTGCATACTAAACTTCAGCCAATGACAAAAAAAGGAGCCAAAAATGAACTCTTAATCTTGAAAACTAAGCGCGCTGTGATTTTTTTGAAAAAATATTTTTTCCGCTTCCGCGCTCAATCTGAAACACCTCCGGCACACGGGAGACAATTTTTTTATTACCGCTTCGGCGTTTAAGGGTTAACATCTGAAGAAGAACAGGGAACCACTCCTTCCTTGGCCAGAATAATGCTATTAGGGTCAGGTAAACATTCTGATGCAACTTGACTTTGTTCAGGACTTCCCTGATCATCCTAAAGGGAGGGAAGGCGTAAGCATCCAACCCTGACCAGTCCAACAGCTTTGCATCAACCGACTCAGCCAAGGGATCTGGGACTGGGGAGCAGAACAACAGAGAAAATTGTTCTTGGACATAGCAAAAAGGTCTATTGATGGCTTTCCCCAAATCTTTCAAAGATCAAGGCATATTTTTGCATCTAAAGTCCATTCTGATGGAAGGATTTGATGACCCCTGCTTAGGTCATCTGCCAGAACGTTCATCCTTCCTTGAAAGAAATGAGGGATGAGATTGACTTGATTCTCCTCTGACCGAAGAGGGAGATCCCTCGTCACCATGAACAGTGTGAAGGATTGTCACCCCTTGCTTTCGAACATGGGCCAAGGCTATGCAGTTGTCCGAAAGAGCTGCAATTACCAGTCTGACACTAGATGCACAAACTCCTGAAGGTCCAGGTAAATTGCTAGTCGATCCTTGACATTAATATGCAGACTTCTGGGCTTCTGTCCAAACCTCTGACACCTGGTCCTCTCACGAGGCTCCCCAACTGACATCTGAAGTGTTTGTGTAAAACTGTACGTTGGAGTGCAGAGGATGAAGAGACTCCTTTGAAGTCTTTGCCTCAAAAGCCACCAAGCAAGATCCTCCTTGATTTCCTCTGTAATAGATTGTCCCACTGATGTTGGAACGCATCCTCTGCAGCTGCTCATGGGTCCAGCACTACGGAGAAGAAAACCTAAAGTTTCCTATTGTGCCGGGTGGCAAACAAGTCTACGACTGGACACCCACACAGGTCGAACAACCTTTCCGCCATGTCCATGTGAAGGGACCACTCTGTCTCTACCACATGATTCTGGTGGCTGAGCTTGTCTGCCACTACATTCCTCTTGCACGGAATGTATCTGGCTGACAGCTCTTACTGAGTGAGCTGTAGACCACTCATGCACCTGCACTGTCAACTGATGCAGTGGGAGGGACACAAGGCCCCTCTGCTTGTTGACTTATCAACACCACGGAGTGTCCCATCACTCGATCCCGGAACTCCTGGAGGACTAGGAAGGCTGCCTAAGTTCCAGAATGTTGATGTGAAGGTGCTTGTCATGTCAATCCCACACTCCAGCAGTCAGCAACTCCTCTAGGTGTGAGCCCCAACGTCGGTGTGTCTGCGCACAGAAGCATGTCCGGAAGGGGAGTGTGCAACTCCACCTATTAAGAGGTTCCTGTTGTCCAGCCACCAGGCTAAATCCTTCCTCACCTCCTCCATTAGAGGGATGGGGAAGGATTGAGGATCTCGAGCCTGTGACCAACACTCCTGTAGTCTCCAATGATGAGACTGCAGGTGAAGATGCCTGAGGGACTAACTTCTCTAGTGACAACAAGTGACCAATTATGACCTGCCAAGAGTTGAGCTGGTTGCTCCTGCCGGGACAGAAACAGTTGAGCCGCCTTCCTGAACTTGCTGATCCTCGAGTCTGCGGGGAAGATTCTTGGTGCTACCGTATCAATCAGCATGCCCAGGTACTTTATCCTCTGCTTGGGAATGAGATCCAACTTCTCAAAATTTATCACGATCCCGAGACCGCGACAAAAGTCGAGGAGACGATCCCTGTCCTGTAACAACTGCGAGACTTCGCTCACCAGGACTAGCTAATCATTGAGATACCTCAACAGATGTATCGAAACCAAATGGGTCCAAGTTGATACCAAAATGAACAATCCTGTGAACACTTGAGGGGGGGGGGGGGGGGGGGGGGCAGAGAAGCCAAAACAAAGTGCCCTGAATTGGAACACTGTCCCCTCGAGAATAAAGCAAAGGTACTTCCTGGAGGATTGAGGGTGAGTAACTGGATATACACATCCTTCAGATCCACTGAAAGCATTAAGTTGTTCTCCCTAATCAAGGCAAGCACTGAACGTGCTGTCTCCATCGTGAACCGAGTCTGGTAAACGAATCGGTTCAAAGAAGAGAGATCTATCACCGGTTTCCAGGCCCCCGAGGCCTTCTCCACCAGGAAGACTTGGTGACAGATCATGTACGACTTCTACAACTCCCTTGCTCAGCATTGCTTGTACTTTTACTTTGTGCCAAATCCTTGACAGAACCAGGGATGAAGTCTGAAGATGGATTGGAGAGTTGGTGAGGGGTGGCCTCGACTTGAAGAAGACATCCCTCCAGAAGGACATCCACTACCCAGGTCTTGGCTCCATAGCGCTGCCATGTTGCCCAATGGCTTGCTAGGCAAAAACCCCCACCTCATGGCAACAGCTGAGGGGGAATGCCATCCCTAGCACTTACCTCTCTTCTTCTTTTCCTTACCTTCCTTCCCCTGGGGGAAGAAGGGCTGAACGAATGCAGACGCATTCCTTTCGAGGAGAGAGAAGGAGGCTGGGTCCTTCCTCATGCCTCTTTCGAAGGAGGTGTCTTCTTGGAGGCAGAGGAAGAGCTAGTTTGGTTCAGAGGCCTAGCCGCAGTTGCTCGAGAAGGCCCTGAAGTCTTTGCGACTTCCTGAAGAAGATATCCCTCCAGAAGGACATCCACTACCCAGGTCTTGGCTCCATAGCGCTGCCATGTTGCCCAATGGCTTGCTAGGCACAACCCCACCTCATGGCAACAGCTGAGGGGGAATGCCATCCCTAGCCCTTCCCTCTCTTCTTCTTTTCCTTACCTCCCTTTCCCTGGGGGAAGGAAGGCTGAATGGATACAGACGCATTCCTTTCGAGGAGAGAGAAGAAGGCCGGGTCCTTCCTCGTGCCCCCTTCGAAGGAGGTGTCTTCTTGGAGGCAGAGGAAGAGCTAGTTTAGCTCGGAGGCCCAACCGCAGTTGCTCGAGAAGGCCCTGAAGTCTTTGCAACTGCCTGGTGGATGAGTCGATTGGTGTCTTCAGCTCTTTGCTTGTCTACTGCAGCATCCACATCTCTTTGGAGAAGACTAAAAGGTGGAACCCAGCAACAGTCCGTTTCTCAACACCAATGCCGATTCTGGTCCCACAGACCTGGAGATATGATTCAGGACAGCATCCCTCCTCCTAAGCAACAGGTTGGCCGACAGGTTTGCTGTCTGGTGGGCCAGGTAGGAAATAACCTACCTCCAGACTGGGCAAAGTCTCCCAAAAAGTTAGTTTCTCCAGGAGCTATGGGTCCTGAGGAAGCAGTGACCTTGGATACAGTGAGGGACCACAGATCCAACCAGGAAACTGCCTGGAATGCTGGGTTCCTTCTTAGAACCCCAGAACAACTCTAGCTGTGAAGGGCAGTCAAAAAAAGCAATCGTGGTCACTTCCCCTAGGTCTTTGTGCTGACAAATCAGCACAATGACCTCAGCAAACGTCCTCTAGATCTTGGGAGTGACCGCATCCTGAAGGGGAAGGACTGTCAAGTCCTTCTGGGATATATTCCTCCCTCAACCCTCTTCCTTCTGAAGAAGGAACCTCAGCAGACCCCCCTAGGACCTTCCTGAACCACTCAAGCATACCTCTCAGGTCCTAAGACCATGCCGGGAACGTATCCTCTCGTGGCCAAATCCTGAGGAGATCGCTCCCCAGGGTTCCCCATGATCACCTTAACCCTCCCGGTGTATCCCAAGGAAGTTGAAGGGACAAGTGAGGATCAGATGCACCCACTCACTCTGCTAGCAAAACTAACTGAGGGAGTGGCCTGCAAAAGATCACCAACCTGCGGTGGTGATCAATTCGCAGTCTAGAAGAGCGCTCTCGCTCCAGAGAAGCACTCCCCCGAGGTACAGTATGGTGCCCTCACAAGGCAGGAGAAATGCTAGTCATCACCGGGACCAGTTGTTCGCGTGATCGTGGACTGGGTGGTGAGTAATGTTCACCTGACTGACGAGAGTGAGTGCCATGTCCTCACGACGTGTCCAAGTCCTCAAAAAGGTCAAAACCTCTCAAGAGGACTGAACAGGGGACCTCTTACTGGTTTCACTGCGTGCATAATCTTGTGAGACTGTCATATAAACCCTGGGGACCGAGCGATAGCTGCGCGAGTGATCACCAGTAAGGCATGAGTCACCTGAGTGACTCGCCCCTTCCTTCCGCACCGTGCCTGAGTCATGACAGTGAGTGAACTCAGCGTCACCAACTCTGGCTGTACGCTTGTTGAAAGACTTGCATACACTCAGGGAAGCTCGCAAACGAGAATCCAAGACGGCACTAGTCTTAAGAGGCAGAACCTCTAGGACTAGGAGTAGGAGTATGGGCCAAAGCCTGAACTCCTACGACCCCCCAACTCGAGCATCCCTGGGGCAAAGAGACGGTTCCCATTCCCGAAGGAACAGGAGGACCAGCGGAAGACCAACCTACCTTCCCAGAATGGGGAGACAGACCCTTAGAAGTCGCAGTTCAAGCCTTTTAAGGAGGGAAAGACCACCACCTTCTTCCTTGGTAGAGGAGCCTTGGAAAATGAAGGGGAGGAGGCAGCAGACAATGAAGAAGAAGACAAAGACACCTGACACTTCTTCGACTTCTTCGTCAGGTTATTCAGTTTAGCAGTCAGATAACCCATTCAAGGTGCTGCTGTAGCAGCAGGCCCTGGGGCATCAGGAACAGGAGATGCCAATACTGCGACAGCAGAGACTATCAGGGACTGGTACAGCAGCAGGCACAAGCACAGATGAAGCAGGCTGGAACATTACTGGAGGCAAGTCTAAGGGAGATTCCCCCCAAAAGGGAAACAAGCAAGTCGAGGAAGCTTACAAGGAGGGAGAAAGGATGACAAAGGATCAGCCTCCAAAGGAGTCGTCAGGAGCATATAACCCTCAGACGAAGCCTTGGAGCTTCCCCCCGAGATCGCTTCTTCCTCTCATACCTTCCCCAATGCTCTGACAAACAGGAGACACAGGTATCAGAAGGGTTCAATTCATCACATTCATGCCCTTGGCACTTCGCACAAAGGGTGTGAGGATCCACCTCCACTCAGGAGCAAAAAATACCATTATTTCCTACCCCCCAATTCCAGGGCAAATGCGTTGAGAGAATGGGGGGCGTTTTGGCTTGTGAATCCTGGTTTTGCATGTTGTCTTATCAATCAAACATAAATGCAAACAAATATACCACATTCACAACAAAAAAGAAAGATTGCACAAAAAAGATGCAAATTAACTCCAACAACAATGGGAGACCAAAAGCACAGCTGTTCACCACAGCGGCCGAAAGCAAAGTGGAATGTTTATGTCAAGTCAGGCGGGACTCCCACCTACCAGACAAGCAGTTAAATCTTCAACAATCAAATTCCAGCCTATGCTGAAAGTAGTTCCTAGTGTAAAGGACTGAGGGTTTGTATGATGTGTGGGAACAAATTTAGTTTAAATGACAAATTCTTTCAAATGATTTGCGTCTTACAAAACTAGCAATCAATGATGAGTAGGCGCTGAAAGCGTGATGGCAAGAAACTCCAGGTTCCGGCTTTCACACAAATTTATTATCAATTCCAAAAGTTCAAAACTAAAATGAAATTGTTAAGATACAATAAAATTTTACACATACTTACCTGGCAGATATATACTTAGCTTATGTCTCTGACGTCCGACAGAATTCAAAACTCGCGGCACACGCTACAGGTAGGTCAGGTGATCACCCCCTACCGCCGCTGGGTGGCGGTAATAGGAATCATTCCCGTTTTCTGACAGAATTTTTCTTCCCCCTATCTCCTGAGGGGAGGATGGGTGGGCCATTAAATATATATATCTGCCAGGTATGTGTAAAACTTTATTGTATCTTAACAATTTCATTTTTACACATGCAACTTACCCGGCAGATATATACTTAGCTGATTGGCACCCTTGGAGGAGGGTAAGAGATAGTTACTCAATATGAATAGCAATTCAAAAAACAGGGAAAACAACTTTTGTTGTAGGTACTATAAATAAACTTAAATACCTTGATTCCTACCTTATTGGGCAGAAGACTTCATGAGTACTGTCTATGAGTCTGCTTGCCTCAAGAGTTCCAGTGAGGATGAGACCTGTCACTGAGAACTCTTCTGGATCATGTCAATGGGGGCTAGCCCGCTTACTCGACAGAGCCTTATTTGTCGGGATCGTACCAAATGGGGCCTATCCCCACTTACATGGTAGAGCCTTCACCTTTGTCGTATCAACGGGGACTAACCCTCTTACAAGACAGAGCCTAGGTCCAAACCATTACAAGGAGCATGAAAACAACCAATCTCGACCACCTGACCACACTACTTTGTTATACACTACGAATTGAAAGTGGTACTTTTCCCTGACCACTTTCAATCGACCATAAAAAACAACACCACAAGATTAAAATTCCTAATCTATCTAAACTAAGTTAGATTGGTTTCAGCCCCCTGTCCCAGCACCGAATCCGCAGACACGTAAGGTCCGAGAGAGAAGCACTTATCATAAGTTACACGTACATCTCTCAAATAGTTAGACGCAAACACAGAATTGCATCTCCAATATGTGGATCCAATTAAGTCGTTTATCGACATATTCTTGTGGAAAGCTAATGAGGTTGCTACGGCTCTGACCTCATGTGCTTTAACTCTCAACTGCCCGAGATATTCCTCTTCAAAGGCAATATGTGCTTCTGTAATAATCTCTCTGATAAAGAATGCCTGTGCATTCTTTGACATCGTTCTTCTCGGATCTCTTACCGAGCACCAAAGGCTCTCTGAGTTTCCTCCCATTTGCTTTTTCCTCTCTAGACAGAACTTGAGGATCCTTACCGGACACAAGGTTCTCTCTATCTCTCTCCCTACCAGGGAAGTCAATCCTTTAACTTCAAACGTCCTTGGCCAAGGCTTAGAAGGATTCTCATTTTTTGCTAAAAATAGGGGGTTAAATGAACACACTGCAGAATCCTTCCTGAAGCCCACTGTGCCTTCTAAAGCCTGGAGTTCACTTATCCTTTTAGCTGATGCTAATGCAAAGAGGAAAATAGATTTTCTAGTCAAGTCTCTAAACGATGAGTTATTGGGAGGTTCAAATTTCTCTGACATGAGAAACCTTAGCACCACATCCAGGTTCCAGCTGGGTGGTCTGGCTGTCTTGGACTTCGAAGTCTCAAATGATTTAATCAAATCGTGTAAATCTTTGTCATCCGTGATGTTTAGTCCTGTATGTCTAAACACCAAAGAAAGCATACTTTTATAACCTTTTATAGTCGAGACTGCAAGGTTACATTTTTGTCTCAAATATAACAGGAAATCTGCTATTTCCGTCACATAGGTACTGGAAGAGGATACATTCTGATTCCTGGCCCACCTTCGGAACACTTCCCACTTCGACTGGTACACTCGTATAGTTGACGGTCTCCTGGCTCTTGCAATTGCCTTTGCAGCCGCGCGTGAAAACCCCTTCGCTCTGACGAGTCCTTCGACAGTCTGAAGGCAGTCAGACCGAGCGCGGGGAGGTTTTTGTGGTATCTGTCGAAGTGGGGCTGTTTGAGAAGATCGTTCCGTAAAGGAAGGTACCTTGGAAAATCTATCATCCATTCCAGTACCTCTGTGAACCACTCTTGAGCTGGCCAAAATGGGGCGATTAGGGTCAATTTCGCTCCTTTCATCAAAACAAACTTCCTTATGATGTTTCCTATGATCTTGAAAGGAGGAAAAGCGTAGCCGTCTATTCCTTCCCAATTTAGGAGGAGGCCGTCGATCGCTACTGCCCTTGGATCCGAAATCGGAGAGCAGTAGTTTTCCAGCCTGGCATTCCAATGAGTTGCAAACAGGTCTATGTTTGACCTTCCCCATAGGTTCCAAATTTGATTGCAGACCTCTGAGTGCAGAGTCCACTCCGTGGAAATGTCTTGGTCTCTCCTGCTCAACAAGTCTGCTCTGACGTTTTTCTCGCCTTGTATAAACCTCATCAAGAGTGTGATGTTCCGCTCCTTTGACCATAAAAGCAGCTCTTTCGCCTTCTTGTACAGTGAGAGGGAGTGAGTCCCCCCCTGTTTTCTTATGTAGGCTAGAGCTGTCGTGTTGTCTGAATTTACCTGCAACACTGAGTTCGCGACTTGGGATTCCCACTGTCTGAGAGCTAGATGCACTGCCACTAACTCTTTCTCGTTGATGTGCCAGGACACCTGTTCCCCACTCCAGGTGCCTGACACTTCTCTCGGGCCCAATGTCGCCCCCCATCCCGTCTCCGACACGTCTGTAAACAACACTAGGGAGGGGTTCGGTAACTGCAGCGATAGTCCCTCGTTCAGTCTGCCTGGTTCTAACCACCAGCTAAGGCTTTCCTTTATACCTCTGGACAGAGGAAAAGATTCCCACAGATCCTGATTCTTCTGGTCCCAATTCTCCTTCAAGAAGAATTGAAGAGGTCTTATGTGAAGCCTCCCTAGAGAAACGAACTGTTCCAACGAGGAAAGGGTGCCCAGAAGACTCATCCATTCCCTCGCGGAACATTGTTCTTTCTCTAGGAAGGTCTTCACTTTTAGAATGCACCGTTCCTGTCTTTCTATGGACGGAAACACTTGAAAACCCAGAGAATCCATCAGAATCCCCAGATAGACAATGCTTTGCTGGGGATCCATCTGGGATTTCCCGAGGTTCACTAACAGTCCCAGGGACTGAGTCAAGTCCAACGTCGACCTTAGGTCCTCCAGACACTGATCCCTGGATTGCGAGCGAATCAACTAATCGTCGAGATACAGCGATATCCTTATTCCTTTTAAATGTAGCCAATGTGCTACGTTTTTCATCAATCCCGTGAAAACTTGGGGAGCTGTGGAAAGACCGAAACAAAGGGCGCGAAACAACTGAATACTTGGCCCTGTATCATAAATCTTAGATACCTTCTGGACGAGGGATGGATGGGTACATGAAAGTAGGCATCTTGCAGATCCAATGACACCATCCAATCCCCTTGTCTTAGCGCTGAAACAACTGACGACGTCGTTTCCATCGTGAACGTTGCTTTGATCACAAAGTGATTCAGAGCGCTTACGTCCAGCACTGGTCTCCACTCCCCCGAGGCTTTTGGTACCAGAAAGAGGCGATTGTAAAATCCAGGAGAATGAATGTCTAATACCTTTTCTATAGCCTTCTTTTCTAGCATCTGTTGCACCAGATGTAATAGTGCTTGGTTCTTTAAAGGATCTCTGTATCTTGCCGCTCTAACTCCCTTGGCGTTGGTGGGTTAAGGGCGAAGTTTTTCCCTGAAGGGGATCAGGTATCCTCTCTCGAGGATCGAGAGGGACCAGTTGTCCGCCCCTCTCTGAGCCCAGACTTTCGCGAACCTCAAAAGTCTGGCTCCTACTGGAGTCTGGAGGACTCCTGTCTCACTGCGGCTTTGAGAATGGTCTTCGAGAAGATCGTCCTCTCTTAAACGGCCATCTACTCTTAGGTGCGGGTCTTGAGGTTGTTCTTCCTCGAAAGGGCTGTTGGAAGGACACTTTATTCGCTGTTCCCTCTCTCTTAGCCATCGGCACAGCAGGTTTAAGCCTCTTGGCGGACTGAGCAAGAAGATCTTGCGTAGCTTTCTCCGACAGTGATCTAGAAATGTCCCTCACTGTCTCCTGAGGAAAAAGGTACTCCGAGAGTGGGGAAAAAAGCAAAGAGGCTCTCTGCAAGGGAGAAACAGACTTGGAGAGAAACGAGCTGTACACTGATCTCTTTTTGAGCACTCCTGCTCCAAAGAGAGAGGCTACTTCTGTGGATCCATCCATGACTGCCTTGTCCAGGCACGAAAGGACACTTGATAACACCTCCATTGTCACAAACTCCGGATCCTGCGCTATTTTTGCTAGAGCTCCTAAGGCCCAATCCATGAAGTTGAAGACTTCTAATGTGCGAAATAGACCCTTGAGTAAATGGTCCATCTCGCACATTCCCCAAGACGCTTAGCTGATAGTAGAGAGCGTCTTCTAGATGATTCCACCAGAGCAGAAAAATCCGCGTTTGCGGAAGCCGGAAGGCCTAACCCCATGGGTTCCTTCGTGTCGTACCAGACACCCGGCTTACCTGTCAATCTAGACGGAGGACACAAAAACACCGTCTTACCTGCCTCCTTCTTAACCAGGAGCCAGTTCTCCAGATTCTTGATGGCCTTTCTCATAGAGAGAGTTGGCCGCATCTTGACAAAAGAGGGGGATTTTGCCAACTTAGTACTCGATAGCAGAGATCCCGGAGATGGAGGATCAGCCGAACACAGAGAGTCCCCAAACTCCTGAAGTAGGAATGCAGAAAGTCTCTTATAATCAGAGACTCCTACTTCTTTCGTCTCTTCCTCCTCCGAGACTTCCTCCAAGATTACATTCGGAGAGGGAGACTTCTTAGGTGACGAAGTCCTGGCAGGTATGCGACTCTTATCCTTCAAGAGCTCGTCAGAAGAAGCCGCCAGTTCAATACCCGAGATATGTTTCCTCGGTAAAGAAAAAACCTCCGCTTTTTTCCGCTCCCCAGGTTCTTGATACCTGATAGGGGAGGATCTAGAGCCTGCCTCATCAGGCTCTTGGCGCCTATCCGGAGAAACACTCGTTTCTATTCTCGAGCGCCTACTATGAGTAGGGCGCGAATCCAAAGTCAGGATCCTTTCAGGCTCTTGGCGCCTGTGAGGAGAGGTGCTTGCGCCTACTCTTCTGTGACTCCCAGGAGTCGGGCGCGCGTCTGACAAAAGGCTCCTTTCAGGCTCCTGAATCTTACGAGGAGAGGCGTAAGAGCCTACTCCTGATCTTCCAGGATTAGGGCGCAAATCCCTGGCAAGGCTCGTTTCAGGCTCTTGCTGCCTTTGAGGAGAAGAGCTTGCGCCTACTCTTGATCGTCTTACAGGAGTAGGGCGCGGATCCAAGATTAGGCTCCTTTCAGGCTCTTGACGCCTGCTAGGAGAACGGTAAGCGTCCACTCTAGATACTCTTCCAGGAGTAGGGCGAGAACCCCTGTTTAGGTTCTTCGTAGAATCTTGGAACCTGCTAGGAGAGGTGCTTGACTCCCTTGAGGAAAGCCTACCATGAGCTCTCGAATAACTTAAAGGGCTTCTATCATCCAGGAGTCCTATCGAACGTTGGCGCCTTCTAGAAAAGTCATCCTTCGAAGGAGAGCCTTTCTCGCTTCTATCCCTCTGAGCAGAGCGTTCCCTCTCTCGTTCCTTCCTTCCACTTGAAGAGGAGATCCTACTCCGAGGAGATCCTACTCCTAGGAGATCGTTCGACAGATATGAACCGATCGCTGCCTTCTCGTAAGGGGACTTTCTCCTTACTCCTACAAGGAGAGGATCTAGCGCCTACTTCTTGGCGCTTTGTGCTATGACTCTTAGCCTCAGAGCTTCTGCACGGAGAATACCATCTTCCCTGTCTAGACGAAGTTTCAAAGGAGTCGTCTACTCTCGGGGGAGAATAGGTTCTTACTGGTGAAGATTGCCTATTATACTCCTCCTTCCTACTAGGAGAAGATCTCCTAACAGACCTCTTAACTGGAAGAGAGGCGTCCTTCCTGCGAGAAGGCTCCTTGCGCTTACTAGTAGAAAGAGAGCCTACTAAAGAAGAGAGATTTGCTTGGAGGTCCAACAGGAATTTCTTAGTAGAGGACCGAATCCCTTCTGGCGAAGATTCCGGAGACTTTATAGCCTTCTTAGGCGCAGGAGAATACTCCGGAAAAGGCTCCGGGCTGGAGTCAAGAGCGCCTTCTCCTGGAGGTTTCCAGGCTCTCTTGAGAGGGCGCGATTTGGAAGATGAGTTCCATCCTCGTTTAGGAGAGGACGAATCAGAGTCGGAAAAACACTTCCTTAAGAGGCTTTTCCTATAGCTCTCTACAGCAGCCTGGGATGAGTCTACAGGACCTGCTGAAGGGACGCCTGACCGTTGGGGATACTCTACATCCCCCTTGCGGCTTTCGACATTCCTCCTCCCTTGGGCATGGGAGTCTGAAAGAGGTCTAGGCCTAGGAGCGATGCGGAGTAGGTCAGATGCCCCCTCCACGGCACTGGGGACACTGCACTTATCACTAGACACTTCACCCTTACCTTGGTCTATATCTCGCAATTGCTGTTGCAAATCGCGGATTGAAGCTTCCACAGCGGCTCTCTCGGCAGACACATCTGCGGGTTCGCTGCGGGGGGAAGGAGCTGAAACCAAAAAGGAAGATGGCGAAGCTACTGCAGGGTTAGAAATACTATCCTGTTCCGCAGAACAGGATCTACTTGAACTTCTAGCTGAAGCTTTTCTAATCCTATCCTTTTCTAACTTTTTTACATACGAAGTTAGTTCTTTCCATTGTAATTCAGTTAAGCTCTCACATACATCACATGTATCCTTAACCGAACAATCCCTTCCCCTACATTTTACACAAACAGTGTGAGGGTCCAACGTAGCCTTAGGCAACCTCACCTTGCATCCCTCATTTACACATACTCTAAACAGAGTTCCAGGTGTTAAATCGGACATATTAACCAACTAAATCCAAAAAACAGCGTATGCCAACAACCAAAGATCAAATACTTCCCAAATAATCCTCGGCGAAGCAAGCAAGAAATTCTAAGCAGGAGCTACCAACAAAGTTGTTGTCAGCACCGGCGACAGAAAAATTCTGTCAGAAAACGGGAATGATTCCTATTACCGCCACCCAGCGGCGGTAGGGGGTGATCACCTGACCTACCTGTAGCGTGTGCCGCGAGTTTTGAATTCTGTCGGACGTCAGAGACATAAGCTAAGTATATATCTGCCGGGTAAGTTGAATGTGTAAAAACTTTAACTGAACTTAACATTAAGCACTCATCTTGCCATTTTTTATGTTTCCATGATACTCGCCAATTAAATTGGAGAAAAAAAAGTCAAATTTTTTTGGAACATTGGTAGTAACAAACCTTAATGCATTGACCAATGAAGAGTAATACTTCATGGTCTCCACAGGTCTGCTGTTGACACTATGGCAGACTGCACATGCGCTTAATCACTTCTTCTAAGAAGGTTTTGACGATGGAAGAACCTGGGTAAACAGCCTTGCTGTAAAGATCTGAGAAAGTGTCCCCTTATCTTGAGTTCATTACATACTCCATCAAGTGTTACAGTGTTTATCACTGCAACACAATACCCAGCCGTAAGACCAGCTATAAGAGAATTCTTTGACACTAGTTTGGTCACCATAGAGTTCTGGTAGACCATGGAAGGGTAGCTCCTTGAGGACGAAACAAGTGACTATACTAATAAAAAATTTCACTAAGATACTGTTATACACTACAAAGATAATTAAACTACAAAGAAATTAGAAGCTTCACATAGGACCCATCATTAATTGTTTATACAGTATGTTAATGTTTTAATGCCCATAGTTAACTTAAAATTAATTTATTAAAGGAAAAATATCAAAGATAGAATTACTATTGTATGATTTAGAACCCAGTTAAAGAACTGATGACTTATGCAAGACACCAGAAAAAAATCTCTTTTAAATACATGCAAAATTCATAGAAAAATGGCTCACAGGTACTTAGAAAAGATATAAGCCAATGTGTTTACCTTGGCAGCATTGGGTGACAGCTGCAGAGCAGTGTGTGTATGATGAGCAAGTAAGAGTAACTGAGTAGCTTGCAGGTACTGACCATGTTCTGTTAGACTCCACAGAGTTTCTGGGATTGTTACTAACAATTTCACCTGAACAGCTAATGAGTAATGGGTTCCAGATGTCGATGACCTGTAATATTCAATGTTTGGGTATAGTTCATATCTTAGGTGGCTCAGATTGATTATGAGTATACAGTAGACACCCGCAAATTTGCAGTTCTGGATTCACGCCTTTAACTATTCATAGATATTTCTTTGGAACATATACTATCCACTTTATTCACGAAAAATTTACCTATTCACAGAATCTTTCATACAGAAATATTTACTAATTACTATATTTTCATGACTAAATACGTGTTTTGTGATAAAACTATTAAAATGGGCAGGTAAAAGCATTTATTGAGGGGGTTTTTGGGGTTTGAACTATCAAAGCAGGCAGTTATAAGCATTTTAGAGGAGTGTCAAGTATTCACAGATTTTAGCTATTTCTAGGGAGTTGTGGTCCCTATCGCCCATAAATCACAGGGGTCCACTGTAGTGATCATTATTCAATTTTCAAAATTGAATAGTACCATGAAAAAAAAACTTTCTACTTTAGCCTATATGTAATTAATTAACAAACCTTTCTAACATAATCTTTCGTAAAATTCATAAACAAGCACTAAACACTTGTATAGGAGTTCTTTTAGCAACAAGCACTAAAATTTAATGACAAAGGCAAAACCACTTTTGTCCACACACTTGTATTTTTCCAAGGATGCACATTTAGGGGGCTAAAAATATATGAGAATAATTTAAAACTGCTACTTTTCCTATAATAAAAAACTACAGCATGACATCATATTTCTTGCATTTCTTAACCCTTTAACGCCGAATGGACGTATTAAATGTCGACGAAAATTGTCTGTTGGGTGCCGAAACGACGTACGAAACATGGACGAAAAATTTTTTTTTTTATAATTCACGAAAAAATAGTTATAGGCCTACTAGGCGAAAACTTTTGAATCACACGCCTTGGGGGATGCTGGGAGTTCACGGATAAAGCTGTTGTTTTCTTTACAATTGTTACCCAGGCGCGCAAGCACGAATTTCTTTCTTCACGCACTAAAAAGCATCAGCGACACATCTCAGAAATTATTTCGTCACTTTGACATAACTTTCGCACCATTTTATATTAGCCGTTACATAGAGCTTTATATATGAAAATGTACACAATTTCATGTAGACTACAACAAAAAACAACTCATGGTTGTAGCTTTTATCAGTTTTGAAATATTTTCATATAAATAACAATAAGTGCCAAAATTTCAACCTTCGGTCAATCTTGACTCTACCGAAATGGCCGAAAAACGCAATTGTAAGCTAAAACTCTTATATTCTAGTAATATTCAATCATTTACCTTCATTTTACAACAAATTGGAAGTCTCTAGCACAATATTTCAATATATGGTGAATTTATGAAAAAACTTTTTCCTTACATCAGCGCAGTAACTCTTCCGAAAAAATCAGATATTTTTTCGTCTGATTGTCGTAATGTTTGCACAGTTTTATATTAGCCATTACATAAAGTTTTATATAAGGAAATGTGTGCAATTTTATGCACAATACAATAACAAACAACCCATGGTTGTAGCTTTTATCAGTTTTGAAATATTTTCATATAAATAACGATAAGTGCCAAAATTTCAACCTTCGGTCAAATTTGACTCCACCGAAATGGTCGAAAAACGCAATTGTAAGCTAAAACTCTTACATTCTCGTAATACTCAATCATTTACCTTCATTTTGCAATAAATTGGAAGTCTCTAGCACAATATTTCAATTTAAGGTGAATTTATGAAAAAAAAAAAATTTTTCCTATGTCCGCGCGGTAACTGCCGAAAAAATCATAAATAAATCATAAATTTTTTGTCCGATTGTCGTAATGTCTGCACAGTTTTATATTAGCCGTTACATAAAGTTTTATAAATGAAAATGTGCGCAATTTCATGTGGAATAAAACAAAAAACAACCCATGTTTGTAGCTTTTATCAGTTTTGTCATATTCATATAATAACAATAAGTGCCAAAATTTCAACCTTCGGTCAACATTGACTCAACCGAAATGATCTAAAAACGCAATTGTAAGCTAAAACTCTTACATTCTAGTACAGTGGGGCATCGCTTATTCACGGATCAGTATTCACGGATCCAAGTTAATCACAGGTTTTTTCTTGGACCAAATTTCTTCATGTTACATCACTTGGTATGAATCGCTGCATCCACGGGTTTGTTTGTTGTTTGGCGTATTGCGAATGTTTTTCGGTAAGGCTAACCCTCGGCCGTGGTCCGATTAACTACCAACATTCATTAAAAGACTCATTATTAATGATATTTAACTGACAATAAAGGTAATAAAACCATTCTCACCTAATATATTATTGTCCTAATCCTTCGAAATAAATAGCCTTATTCCAAGGTTTTATGTACGACGTTCATTTGGTAGGCTAAAGCGTAAGTTTGCCAGTGCCGGGGTTTAAACCACCAACGTACACAAACATTCACAATATTTTGATTTATGGTGAATTTATGAAAAAAAAAAAACATTTTCCTTACATTCGTTCAGTAACTCTGCCGAAAAAAAATCAAATTTTTTTGTCCAATTGTCGTAATATTTGCACCATTTTATATTAGCCGTTACATGAAGTTTTATATATGAAAATGTGCGCAATTTTATTTAGAATACAATCATATACAACTCATGGTTGTAGCTTTTATCAGTTTTGAAATATTTTCACATAAAAAACGATGTGCCAATATTTACACCTTCGGTCAACTTTGACTCGACCGAGATGGTAAAAAAATGCAATTGTAAGCTAAAACTCTTACATTCTAGTAACAGTCAATCATTTACCTTTATTTTGCAACAAATTGGAAGTCTCTAGCATAAGGTTTCGATTTATGGTGAATTTATGAAAAAAACTTTTTCCTTACGTCCGCGCAGTAACTCTTCCGAAAAAATCAAAAATTTTTCGTCCGATTGTCATAATGTTTGCACCATTTCAAATTAGCCCTTACATAAAGTTTTATGTATGAAAATGTGTGCAATTTCATGTAGAATACAACAAAAAATAACCCATGGTTATAGTTTTTATCAGTTTTGAAATATTTTCATATAAATAACGATAATTAGAAAAAATTCGAACTTCGGTCAATTTTAACTCATTCGAAATGGTCGAAAACTGCAATTGTAAGCTACAACACTTACAGTCTAGTAATATTCAATCAATTACCTTCATTTTGCAACAAACGGAAAGGCTCTAGCACAATATTTCGATTTATGGTGAATTTTTGAAAACGGCTTCTTTTTACGTCTGCGAGTTATGAATTCATGCATCATATTGTGATAACATTTTCTCTGTGTTGCTTTGATCGTTTTACATTTTGTTATATACTAAAATCATCGCAATTTAGTGTACAATACAAAAAAAATTTTATTCGCGTTGTCATATATTCCAATATTTATAAATGATAAATGATTTATTTTTCATTTCTGATGGTTGCATACTAAACTTCAGGCAATGACAAAATAAGGAGCCACAATTGAGCTCTTAATCTTGAAAATTAAGCGTGCTGTGATTTTTTGAAAAAACCTTTTTTTCCCGCTTCAGCGCTCACTCGCGAACACCGTCAGCATACGGGAGACCCTTTCGGAAATACCGGCTTAGCGTTTAAGGGTTAACATCTGATATACAGTAGTCCCCCATATTCGCGGGGATGTGTACCCAACTACCCGCGAATAGTTACAACTCCCCTCTAAAAATGCTTATAGCTGCCTATCTTGAAAGTTTAAATATCAAATGTATATACCTTAAATAACATCCTACATCAAATGTAACATTGAACTGATACTATCAATTTCAAAGTCATAGAGAGAGAGAGAGAGAGAGAGAGAGAGAGAGAGAGAGAGAGAGAGAGAGAGAGAGAGAGAGAGAGAGAGAGAATCACTGATCTGTTGATGACTACCATCGGGAGTGAAATTATTTGAATTATTTAGAGAATAGTAATATGAGAGAGAGAGAGAGAGAGAGAGAGAGAGAGAGAGAGAGAGAGAGAGAGAGAGAGAGAGAGAGAGAGAGAGAGATGGAATGTCTGAAATGAACTTTTATATGCAACACTTCTTCCCTTCTCATAAATACATAGGTATGTTTGTTTATTTGTTTGTATGGTGTTTTTATGTTGCATGGAACCAGTGGTTATTCAGCAACGGGACCAACGGCTTCATGTGACTTCCGAACCACGTTGAGAGTGAACTTCTATCACCAGAAATACACATCTCACACCCTTTCCAGAGAGAGGGAAAGAGAGGGAAGAATAAAGTATCTATTTGTCTATCTATCAATCCTTTGGCAGAGAGAGAGAGAGAGAGAGAGAGAGAGAATGCTTATAACTGCCTATCTTGAAAGTTCAAATACCAAATACATATACCTTAACATCCTACGTCAAATTTACCTTAAATTATTATCTTATTACTGCATTAATCTTTGAGATTATATTATTAATAATATCATTTACAAGTCATCTTAAAACATTAGTGCCCTTAAATGTATACAGTAGTACCTCGTGATACGAAAGGCTCAACTTACGAAAAATCCAAGTTACGAAAGCCAATGCAAAAAATTTTACTGCTCTACATACGAAAAGTTTTCAAGATACGAAAGGTTTCTGAAAGTCCAAGATTCGCCCCATAACAATTTTGAAACTCGCGCCGCACGCCGCCATCTTAGTTATAGTAGACTCGCCACCATCCTCCTGCTCTCCCATTGGTTCCTGATGCTAGCCAAGCCATGAGATCCTTCTCTCTGATTGGACAGCATCCCTCCCACCATGCATCTTCTATACGAACGTGTTGGCGTGCTTTAGCTCGGCCACTCCGCACCCGAAACTTTACCGTATGCAATCAGCATTCGTTCGCTCCAACGATTTCGTTTAGTAACGTAAATTCGTTAGTGATTTCGTTGCAGTACATATTATCGTGTTGTGCGAAGACTGTATTATTACATACTGTGTAACTTTACGTAAATTAACGTAGTCATGGGTCCCAAGAAAGTTGAAATTCACGGAAAAAAGCACATGCTCTCTTTGGACACAAATATGGAGATCATAAAGAAGTACGAAGCTGGTATGCGATTGAGTGTGATCGCAAAGGAATATGGCCGTAATCCGTCGACAATAGGCACCATCCTTAAACAGAAGGATGCCATCAAAGCAACTACACCGTCGAAGGGCATCACTATTTTGTCCAGCAAGAGGAGCCTTGTGGACGACAAGATGGAACGGCTGCTCCTCATCTGAATAAAAGACAAAGAAATCGCTGGCGATACAGTAACAGAGACGGCAATCGCTCACAAGGCCAGTACTATTTTCGGCAATTTGATTGCGCAGGCGGAAGACGAGGGAGGGGAAGGGACTTCAATGCCAACCCCAGAGTTCAAGGCTTCGCATGGCTGGTTCGAGAAATTCCGTAAACGGACTGGCATCCATTCAGTGGTACGTCATGGGGAGGCTGCCAACTCGGACACGAAAGCGGCCGAAGCATTTAAGAAGACTTTCGACGAGATGATGACCAAGGAAGGCTACAGTTCTCAGCAGGTTTTCAACTGTGATGAGACTGGCCTTTTTTGGAAAAAAATGCCTCGTCGGACATACATCACGGAGGAAGAGAAGAAGCTACCCGGGCATAAGCCTATGAAAGACAGGCTTACGCTCGCACTTTGTTTGAACGCCAGCGGGGATTGCAAGGTGAAGCCCCTACTGGTGTATCACTCCGAGACTCCTCGAGCCTTCAAGGCCCACAAAGTGTTGAAGGAGAAGCTTCCAGTGATGTGGAGGGCTAATGCAAAAGCCTGGGTAACGAGGCTTTTGTTCACGGAGTGGGTAAATGTGTGTTTCGGCCCGACTGTGAAGAGTTTTTTGCAAGAGAAGCGCCTCCCCCTGAAATGTCTGCTGGTGTTGGACAATGCCCCTCCCCACCCTCCCGGCCTCGAGGAAGATATCCTAGCGGAGTATTCCTTCGTTAAGATTCTTTTTCTTCCGCCCAACACCACCCCTCTCCTCCAGCCCATGGACCAGCAAGTGATAGCGAACTTCAAGAAGCTGTACACGAAACATCTTTTCAAGAGATGTTTCGACATCACCAATACCACAAACCTCACCTTGCGTCAATTTTGGAAGGAGCATTTCGACATCGTCATTTGCATCCGACTCATTGACCTAGCTTGGCAGGAGGTTTCGAGGCGAACCTTGAATTCCTCGTGGAGGAAACTCTGGCCTGATGCTGTATCCGCCAGAGACTTCCAGGGATTCAACGTGGGCGAAGCTGGTGCTGCAGAGTCAGAAACAGTTGACGATCCCGAAACTGTTTTGGAACCAGATCTTGACGAGATCGTTGCACTCAGCAAGTCCATGGGGCTGGTCGTCGACGAGGACGACATCAACGACCTTCTCGAGGAGCACCAAGAGGAGCTTACGACGGATGACCTGAAGGAGTTGGAGGCCATGCAACTTAACGTCGTTCAAGAGGAGTTCTCTAGCAGCGGCGAGGAAGAGGAGGAGGAGCCTATGACAACGGCAGAAATGAAGGATATTCTAGGCGCTTTTCATAAAGTGCAATCGTTTATCGAAAAAAGACACCCCAAAAAGGCTCACACAGGTCGTATGCTTGCGCAGTTCAATGACGTTTGCCTGAGTCGTTTCAGGAACATTGTGAAAAGTAGGCAGAAGCAATCTTCCTTGGATCGTTATTTTTTAAAGAGGCCTTCAGCATTAGCAGGAGTAAGCAAAAAGGAAGAACCAAATCATAAAAAACAGAAAGTTGAAAGCGAAAAGGAAGAACCAAGTGATAAAAAACAGAAAGTTGAAAGCAAAAAGGAAGAACCAAGTGATGAAAAACAGAACGTTGAAAGCGGTGATTAAGTTGAAATTCTGTAAAAAAAAAAAAAAGCATACGTAAAGTAAAAAAAATGTTAAAAATAAAAAAAAAATAAAAAATTTTTTTTTTACGTAATTTCTAGATTTTTGTAAGTTAAGTGTTACAGTTTTGTTAAGGTGTTTCGTAAATTTTAGTTTTATAGTTTTCCTTAAATTTTTTATGTGTTTTCGTAAAGTTAAGTGTACGTACGTACGTACGTTATCTGCCGTTTGTCCTCCTCCTCCTCTGCCGCCACTATTGTAGATAGCCTCACTCGAAAGGTAAGCTTCCACATTTTACGTTACAGTAATAATATTTCTTGTATACTAATATACACTTTATTTATAGGTTTTGGATTTTTATTCTTAATTTAGGTATTGAATGGTCCAAATTGTTGTAGTGTTTCATTGTTTATAGGTCAATTTAGCTTTATTATGAAATTTAATGGGGTGTTTTTGGAGGGCTTGGAACGGATTAGCCATTTTACATGTAAAATGTGTTCCAAGATACGAAAAACTCATTATACGAAGGCCGCCTCGGAACGGATTAATTTCGTATCTCGAGGTACCACTGTATATGTACATACATATACTTCTAACACTTCTTCCAGCCAAGAGAGAGAGAGAGAGAGAGAGAGAGAGAGAGAGAGAGAGAGAGAGAGAGAGAGTTACCAGGAGTCACAGAGGTTAGTATGTCTCAAAGACTTGTTGGTCCATCCGAGAAGACATAGTGTGCTCACTTATCTGTAGGAGCATGTTTTACTGTGCATTCACAGTGTCCTAATGATTTTGTCTAGCTTTCTTTTAAACTCTTCCACACTGTTACTGTTTACATGTCACATATCTTGTTTGTAAAGAAGTTCCCACACTGGGATGTGTTGTATCTCTTCAGTTCTAGTTTCAATCCATTATTTCTTGTCTGGTTTTTGTTTAATGTAAATAGGTTACTGTCTACTTTTGTTATGCCTTTCAGTATTTTAAATATTTCTATTAGTTGTCCCCGCAATTGTAGTGCTTCTAAGCCATACATGTTCAGGCTCTCTACTCGTCTTCGGTAACCTATTTGCCTGATGGGTGGAATTAACTTTGTGGCTCTTGCTTCTACTCCTTCTATTCAATTTATGTCTTTTCTTAGTGTTGGTGACTAAAACTGTATTGCATATTCAAGATGGGGTCTAACTATTTATGTGTAGCGCTGCAGCACCATTTCCTTGTTTCTGTATTTGAACTGCCTCTTTATGTATCCCACTAGTTTTTGTGCCTTCTTTTCAGTTTTTATCCACTGTTTTGTGGATTTTAAGTCCTTGGTAATAATGACTCCAAGGTCCTCCTCTTGTTCTACACTATTCATGTCATTCCCAAGCAACATGTAGGGTTTGGCATGAGGGTTTTTTCCTATTTGTAACACTTTACACTTATCTACGTTAAAAGGCACTTGCCATTTTTTTTACCACTCTCCTAATTTCATTAGATCATTTCTTAAATTTTCCACTGCATCTGGGTCTGCTGCATTTACACCTAGTTTGGTGTCATCTGCAAATTTGGCTATCCTGCTAGTTAAGCCTACATCAATGTCATTAATGTATATAAAAAAACAAGAGAGGGCCAAGGAAAGAACCCTGGGGAACTCCGCTGGTTACATCTGCCCATTCTGATTCTTCACCATTTATTATGACTCTCTGTTTTCTATAAATCAGCCAGTCTTTGACCCAGTCTACTGTTTCTCCTACAATTCCTAAAGCTCTAACTTTTGTCATCAGTTTCTTGTGTGGGACTTTGTCAAAGGCTTTTTCAAAATCTAAGTAGAGTATATCTATTGCTCTACTACTGTCGTAAATACCTAGCATGTTATGAAAAAACTTCAAGAGGTTTGATAGGCAGGATCTGTTTTGTCTGAAGCTGTGTTGGCTGTTTTAACAAGTTGTTTCTATTAATGTGATCCACAATTTGATCTGCAATTATGGACTCAAAAATTTTGCAAATGACCGACATTAGACAGAATGGTCTATAAATTCCCAGCTCTTCTCTTGGACCTTTTTTTGTAAACTGGGGGCACATTACCTAGTTTCCATCCTTTTGGTGCCTTTCTTTGTTCAGCACTTTTTCTATAAAGTTTATATAGGTGAGGAACTATCTCCTCTTTTAGCTCTTAACTTCTCTTGGATGAATCCCATCCGAGCCAGGAGATTTGAACTTGTTGAGTTTGTCTATTTTGTTTTTAATGTCCTCTTCTGTAAATATTATTTTGTCCAGCGGTTCTGCCCCTTCATATTTAATAGCAGGTTCCAGTATTGAGGTAGTGTCTTCAATTGTGAATACACTAGTACAAAACTTATTCAACAATTGCTTTTTCCAAATCTGAGTTCACCAGGTTACCTCTATTGTCCCTTAGGGGACCTATGCTATTTCTTATTGGTTTCCTACTATTAACCCTCTTACGCCGAAGCCCTAAAAATCAAAACCTCTCCCGTACGCCGGGGCCGGTTTGGAGTGAGCGCGGAAGCGGAAAAAATAATTTTTTCAAAAAATCACAGCGCGCTTAGTTTTGAAGATTAAGAGTTCATTTTTGGCTCCTTTTTTTGTCATTGCCTGAAGTTTAGTATGCAACCATCAGAAATGAAAAATAATATCATTATCATATGTAAATAATGCGATATATGGTAGCGAAAAAAATAAAATTCATACATAATTGTATTCAAATCACGCTGTGCAAAAAACGGTCAAAGCTAACGAGTTACTTTTTTTATTGTATTGTACACTAAATTGCAATCATTTTGATATCTAATACATTGTAAAACAATAAAAGCAAGACCGGAAAAATATTATCACAAAATTATGTACGAATTCGTAACAAGCGGACGTAAAAAAATGTTTTTTTCAAAAATTCACCATAAATCTAAATATTGTTCTAGAGACTTCCAATTTGTTTCAAAATGAAGAAAAATGATTGAATATTACAATACTGTAAGAGTTTTAGATTAGAATTGCAGATTTCGACCATTTCGGACGTGTTAAAGTTGACCGAATGTCGAAATTTTTATATATATATTTTTTTACATGCACATATTTCGGAGATGGGAAAAGCTACAACTTTCAATTATTTTTATTGTATTCTTCATGAATTTGCGCACATTTTGATATATGAAACTCTATAAAATGCCTAATATGAAAAGGAGCAAATATTAGGATGATGTGATGTACGCACTTCGGAGACTTGCGGCCGCGAATTGGTGCGCAGAGGGAAGTTAAATATATTTTTCAAAAATTCACCATAAATCACAATATTGTTCTAGAGACTTCAAATTTGCTTCAAAATGAAGATAAATGACTGAATATTGCTAGGCCGTAAGAGTTATAGCTTACAATTGCGTTTTTTTACTATTTCGGTAGAGTCAAATTTGACCAAACGTGGTTTTTTTTTTTCTATTTATATTGATTTATATGCAAATATTTCGAAAAAAGAGAAAAGCTACAACCTTCAATCATTTTTAGTTGTATTCTACATGAAATTGCGCACATTTTCATATATAAAACTTTATGTAACAGCTAATTTTAAATGGTACAAACATTTCGACAATTGCACAAAAAAAATTCTGATTTTTTCGGAAGAGTTACCGCGCGGACGTAAGGAAAATGTTTTTTTTTTTTTTTTTTTTTTATAAATTCACCATAAATCGAAATATTGTGCTAGAGACTTCCAAGTCGTTGCAAGATGAAGGTAAATGATTGAATATTACTAGAATATAAGAGTTTTAGCTTACAATTGCGTTTTTAGACCATTTCGGTAGAGTCAAAGTTTACCGAAAGTTGAAATTTTTGCACTTAACGTTATTTATATGAAAATATTTCAAAACTGATAAAAGCTACAACCATGGGTTGTTTTTAGTTGTATTGTGCATGAAATTGCACACATTTCCATATATAAAACTTTATGTAACGGCAAATTTAAAATGGTGCAAACATTAAGAACGTAAGGAAAACGTTTTTTCATAAATTCACCATAAATCGAAATATTGTGCTAGAGACATCCAATTTGTTGCAAAATGAAGGCAAATGATTGAATATTACTATAATATAAGAGTTTTAGCTTACAATTGCGTTTCTTGACCATTTCAGTAGAGTCAAAGTTGACCAAAGGTTAAAATGTTTGCACTTATCGTTATTTATATGCAAATATTTCAAAACTGATAAAAGCTACAATCATGAGTATTTTTTTGTTGTATTTTAAATGAAATTGCGCACATTTTCATATATAATACTTCATGTAAAGGATAATTTAAAATGGTGCAAAAATTATGTCAAAGTGACGAAATAATTTTTGAGATGTGTCACTAATACTTTTTAGTGCGATAAGAAAGAAATTCGCGCTTGCGCGCCTGCATAGCGATTGTAAACAAAACTCCCAGCATCCCCCAAGGGGCGTGATTCAAAAGTTTTCGGCTGGTAGGCCTATAAGTATTTTTTCGCGAATTTTTAAAAAAACTTTTTTGAGTCGACGTATGATACGTCCATTCAGCATACGGGAGACATTTTGACTCGACGTTTAATACGTCCATTCGGCGTAAGAGGGTTAACATGCACAAAGAATTCTTTTGGGTTTTCTTTACAAACTGATGTAACACTCTTATTCTCATTTATCTTTGCATTTCTTACTAATTTATCCACCAATCTACAGAGTTCTTTATGCCTGCTTGCTTCTATTGGTGTTGGGTGTGGGTTCATTGATTTGTGCAATCTGTCTCTTTCTCTTATTGTATTTTTAATTTCTGTTGAACCACTTAGGCTGAGGGTTGCCATTTATTAGTATTTATCTTAATGGTATACATCTAAAGTGTTTTTCTGTGTATTCCTCATGAAAGGCTTCCCAGTGTTTATCTATGCCTATGTTCTCGTAGTACTCTAGATTTTTAACGTACTCCTTTAGCTTTTTTTAGCTCTTGTCGACGGTAGTCTAATCTCATTAATATCTTCTCTTTTTTTTATGTTGAACACTAATTTGAAATGAGATAATTTTATGGTCACTTTTGCCTAGATTTGCACCTAATGAAAGGTCAGACACTAGATTATTTGGTGACTTGGCCCAACATGTGAAAGCCAAGCCTGGCTGTTCATCAGGTGCCATGGAAGATGTTGCTGTCTCTCAGAACAAGACATCTGGAGTTGCTAAGAGGAGGTCCCCTGAGCAGTCCTCTTTGCATGAAGTTTCAGCCTTGAAGAGGACTTTGGTGCATTGTGAGGACAGTGCATGTTCTTGTCAACCTGCTGACCGCACAGCCTCCCCTGACTCTAACCCAAGTTTGGTGAGCAATCAAGTACGACAAGGCAGAGTACGTCAGCAGCACGGTAAGAAACCTAGCACTCTCCTCTGGAAAGTGTCTCGCTGAGGCGGCCACGCTCTCCTAGACCCGCGCTGCCTTCATCACCATGAGTTGATGATTGTGCGAGGCTCGTTCCTCCTAGCAGTGACATCGTAGCACTGAATCATCAGCACAACAATCTGGGGGAAGCAACCATGGCCTCTTTTTCGGGAGACTGCCCCCTCTTGGCTGAAATCCTTCCGGGGTGCTAAGAGGGAACCCAAGGTTTCAACGGAGCTGCCATGGTCTCCTCTTGCTGATGTAGCATTAAGCCAAGTAAACAATCTTGTCTCAGGACACGGTCTGTTCTTACAGCAGCTTACTGCAAAGATTGTATCCCTCTCTCAGCAAGAAGCTGTGACTCTGGAGAATACCGCCATGGCAGCTCTCCAGGCAGTATCTTGGCTAGACCTGTGGTCCCTTACGGTGTCTAAGGTTGCCGACTTTTCTACAACTATCATTCCAGGAGAAGACTCAGCCATCGGGAGACTGTGCCAGTCTGAAGGTAGGGCTATTTCCTACCTGGTCCACCAGATGGCAAACCTGTGGGCAAACCTAGTGCTCAAGAGAAGGGACACTGTTCTCTCAGCTTCGAGTCGGTATTGACCCTTCGCAACAGACCTTCGCTGGGTTCTACCTCTTTCCTTGACAGAGAACAGGTAGATGCTGCAGTACACAAGTTTTGGGATGATGATAAAGACTGCCTTGTCCACCAAGCAGTGGTGAAGACCTCTGAGTCTTCATGCTCCACTGCAGCTAGATCTTCAAGTCTAGATAGCTCTTCCTTGGCCTCTAAGAAGTCCTCCTCTTTTAAGGGTGCCCGAGGAACGACCCAGTCTTCTTCTCTCCTGTCAAGGGAAAGAAGAAGGGGAAACGCTATGGGCAACGTTCCCTCCAGCTGCTGCCACTGGTGAGGGGTTACCCATTGAGCCATTGGGCAACATGGCAGCAATATGGAGTTGAGACCTCGGTAGTACATGTCCTTTGGGAGGGATATCTACTTCCCTTTGAGTCTCCACCACCTCTCACCAACCAACGGTCTGTCTACAATAGTACCTCGAAGGTTCCAAGAAGTACCAACCACTGTTGCAAGAAGTGCAAAAGATGTTGAGCAAGGGCACTGTGGAATCCGTGCTGGGCTGGTCTCCAGGGTTTTACAGCAGAATCTTTCTCATAGAGTAGCTCCAGGGGGCTGGAGACCAGTCATAGACCTCTCCCCTAAAACAACCTGTTCGCCAGACTCAGTTCAAGATGGAGATGGCACCTAACTGTGCTTACCTTTATCAGGGAGAACGACTTCATACTTACGGTGGACTTGAAGTACCCATCCATCAGTCATCCCGCAAGTACCTTTGCTTCATCTTCAGGGAGACAGTGTACCACTTCAGAGCACTGTTTTGGGCTCTCAACTGCTTCCAGGTGTGCAAGAGGGTGTTCACTCTGGTGTCAGCTTGGGCACATTCGCATAGGTTCATCTGCTGAGGTATCTCAATGATTGGCTGGTCCTGGTGAGCTAAGGCTTGTAGTTGCTACAGGACAGGAATCGGCTCATCAAGTTTTGCCACGATCTAGGGATCGTGATAAATCTCGAGAAGTCCGATCTCTAGCCCAAGAAGAGGACTAAGTATCTGGGCATGCTGATAGCCATGGTAGCAGCAAGAGTCTTTCCCTCAGACTCTTGTATCAGCAGGTTTAGAGAGGAAGCACAGCTGTTCCTGTCTCGACAGGAGCAGTCAGCTCTGCAATGGCAAGTAGTGATAGGTCACCTGTCATCTCTGAAGAAGATGATACCACCTTCGTTTTCTCCAGTGGAGACTGAGAGTGTTTTGGTCAAAGTCCCTTGACTCTCAATTCACTCTCATTCCCCTCTCGCAGGAGGTGAGAGAGTATTTGGACTGGTGGCTCGACGTCAAGAACCTCTTAATAGGAGTGGATCTTCACACTCCCCCTCTGGATATGCTTCTGTTCTCAGATGCATCGACCAAGGAATGGGGCACACACCTGAAGGAGTTACTGACTGTAGGAGTGTGGAACCATCATTGCAAGCACCTTCAGATCGACAACCTGGAACTCAAGGCAGCCTTCCTGGCTCTTCAAGAGTTTCAGGATCGAGTGACAGGACACACTGTGGTACTGATGAGCGATAATACCACAATAGTGGCATAAGTAACAAGCAAGGGGGTCTCGCTTCTCTCTCGCTTCACCAGTTGACAATGCAGGTGATGTCGGTGGAGCTGTAAGCCAGGTACATTCCTGGTAAGAGGAATGTAGTGGCAGACAAGCTCAGCTGCCAGAATCAGGTGATAGAAACTGAGTGGTTCCTACACCAAGATGTGGCAGAAAGGTTGTTCAGCCTATGGGGGCGACCAGTTGTAAACTTGTTCGCCACCCAGTACAACAGGAAGCTGGAGACTTTCTGCTCCATTGTACCAGACCTGTGGGCCACTGCAGAGAACGCCTTTCCCCCGTTTTGCATGATTTGCCTGGTGATCAACAAAGTGTTGAACACTTCAAATCTCCGGATGATTCTGGTGGCCTGGCCATTTGGTATCCCGACCTTCTGGCTCTTCTGTCCAAGGCTCAGAGAGAGATTCCTCCACGGCACAACTTTCTGTGTCAACCGCACATAGAACACTACCATCAGGCAGAGCCCTCCATGTCTTCACGGCTGGAGGTTAACCACCATCACTTGTGAGCAAGAGGCTTTTCTCGCCAAGCAGTAACAGAGATGGGAGGATACCTTAGAAAGTCCTCTACAGTGGTATACCAGGAAAAGTGGGCTGTCTTCTGTGGTTGGTGTCGTAAAACAGGGTATCTCTACGATCGGATCCACTCTTCAGCAGGTTGTGGACTTCCTTGTCATCCTTCACCAAGAGAAGTTCCTCTCTGTTTCAGCTGCAAAAGGCTATAGGGCCACACTAGGCCTGGTCTTGAAGTTGAAGGGTATTGATATCTCTTCCTCCTTCAAGATATCATTACTCATGAGGAGCTTCAAAAGGTCTTGCCAACCTAGGGATCTCAGGCCTTCTGCATGGAATGTCACTCTCGTGTTGCAGAGCCTGACTTGTGCGCTGTATAAGCCCCTTCGAAAGTCATCAGGCAGGGATCTGACCATCAAGATCGTTTTCCTGCTACCCCTGACATCAGCGGATAGAGCTGGAGAACTTCATGGTTTTTCCTTTCATGTAAAACACTCAAGGGGATGGGGATTGGTTACGCTTGATTTCATCCCGGATTTAATAGCGAAGACTCAGAATCCATCAGTCCCTGATGTTAGATTTGAATCTTTCACCATCCCTCCCCGAGTGACTTAATTGGTGATGATCGACATCTTGACATCTCCAGCCTGAGTGTCGACGACTCTTTGTTAGCACTGAAGGTTCCAAGAAAGAAGAGTCCAAGAACACAGCTTCTTTCTAGCTTCAGGAGACAACCACTGCTGCCGTAGACAACACTGGTGCACTTCGTCCAAGAGCTCACGAGGTCAGGGGCATTGCCCCGTCCCATGCATTCCGTAAGAACCTGTTGGTTCAACAGATTTTGAAGGCAGGGATCTGGGCATGCCAGACCACTTTTACCTCTCATTACCTTTGGGATATTGCCCACAGGTCCTTGGACACATCTTCCTTGGGACCATTGGTGGCTGCTTTGCAAGCTGTGTAGCTTACCCAGCTCCTCTAACTGGATAAGGTTGCTTCTCGCCTCGTTGTTTCGGTACACTCCTTAAAGTAACCTGTTTATTTTCTTTGACTAGTGAATAGAAGGAAATATCCTCCCCTCATCTTTATAGGGCAGGGAAAGTTACTCAGACATAAGACAAACCCACTGCTTGTATTTGCCTCAATGTCTCCAACATAATGGTCCTTTGCTTTCTCATAAAGGGGACATCCTCTCCTTCCTTATGAGAGTAACCCTGAAGACTGACTCTTGATATCACAGTCCCTACTCCGATCAGATGCCAGTGACTGGATTTCCTTCCTCTCTCTTACGACCAGGAAGAGAATCTCAGGTAGGCTGAACCACAGTCGGTTCATAGAGGATCACTCAGATTGATCCTACCAATCAGTGTCTTCCTATTGTAAAGGACCGAGGGTTTGTACATATCTTGTGTAGGAACAAATAATAATTTTTGAAAGTAAAATGGAATTTTCTTAATAAGATTAATTAAAAAATCCTCATAGGAGAATGAGTCTTCAAATGGAGAAACAAATCCACAGTTATGTAAATATACATATATGAGATTGATAAGGGGAACCGAACAGATTCCCAAAAACTATCCTTGGAGTTTTAAAATTTAAATACGTTTATGTACATTTACATAACTGTGGATTTGTTTCTCCAATAAAATTAATATTAATATACTTATCTGTATAATTTATCTACCCCTAATTCCAAAAACCGTGCCAAATTTAACCACATTGACAACCCTGTTACCTCCTATTCTCTCCGCCAGTTATCAACACTGTCGTTTGACAGTTACAAAACCTTCCCTTGAAATTCAGTTGTGTTAGGCAGATTGTGGGGTAGGATGGGTGGGACTAGATAAATTATATAGGTAAGTATTATTAACCCTCTTACGCCGACTGGACGTATTTTACGTCGACATTTTTTGTCTCCCGTGTGCCGACTGGACGTATTTTACGTCGACTTACAAAAGTTTTTTTTTAAATTCGCGGAAAAATACTTATAGGCCTACCAGCCTAAAACTTTTGAATCACGCGCTTTGGGGGATGCTGGGAGTTCACGGATCAAGGTGTTGTTTTGTTTACAATCGTTACGCAGGCGCGCAAGCGCGAATTTCTTTCTTGCCGCACTAAAAAGTATCTGTGACACATCTCGGAAATTATTTCGTCACTTTGACATAATTTTTGTACCAGTGTAAATTAGCCGTTACATGAAGTATTATATATGAAAATGTGTGCATTTTTATGTAGAATACAGCAATAAAATACTCATGATTGTAGCTTTTATCAGTTTTGAGATATTTTCATATAAATAACAATAATTGCAAAACTTTTCAACCTTCGGTCAACTTTGACTACCGAAATGGTCGAAAAACGCAATTGTAAGCTAAAACTCTTATATTTTAGTAATATTCAATCATTTACCTTATTTTGCAACTAATTGGAAGTCTCTAGCACAATATTTCGATTTATGGTGAATTTATGAAAAAAATAACATTTTCTTTACGTCCGCGCGGTAACTCTTCCGAAAAAATCATACGTGCGATTGTGGTAATGTTTGCACCATTTTAAATTAGCCGTTACATAAAGCTTTATATATGAAAATGTGCGCAATTTCATGTAGAATACAGCAAAAAATAATTGAAGGTTGTAGCTTTTCTCATTTTTGAAATATTTGCATATAAATCACGATAAATAGAAAAAAAACCACGTTTGGTCAACTTTGACTCTACCGAAATGGTCGAAAAACCCAATTGTAAGCTAAAATTCTTACAGTCTAGTAATATTCAGTCATTTATCTTCATCTTGAAACAAATTCAAAGTCTCTAGCAAAATATTTAGATTAATGGTGAATTTAAAAATAAATCTTTCCTTCCCTCCGCGCGCAGATTCTCCGCCACAAATCTTCTAAATGCGTACGTCCCATTCTCGGAATATTTGCTCCATTTCATATTAGGCAATTCATAGAGTTTTATATATGAAAATATGCGCAATTTCATGTAGAATAAAACGCAAAATATTTGAAGGTGGTAGCTTTTCTTATTTCCGAAATAATTGCATATAAAAAATATATATATAAAAAAATTCGACATTCGGTCAAACTTTAACTCGTCAGATATGGTCGAAAACTGCAATTGTAAGCTAATACTCTTACAGTATCGTAATATTCAATCATTTGTCTTCATTTTGAAAGAAATGGAAGTCTCTTAGGACAATATTTTAGATTTATGGTGAATTTTTTTGAAAAAAATATTTGTTTACGTCCGAGTGTTACAAATTCATGCATCATTTTGTGATAATATTTTCTCTGTGTTGCTTTTATCATTTTACAATGTGTTATATACCAAAATGATCGCAATTTAGTGTACATTACAACGAAAAAAAATTAACTAGTTACCTTCAACCGTTTTGCGCATAGCGCAATTTGAATACAATTATATATGAAATTTTGTTTTCACGCTATCATATATCGCATTATTTATATATGATAATGATAATTATTTTCATTTCTGATGGTTGCATACTAAACTTCAGGCAATGACAAAAAAAGGAGCCAAAAATGAACTCTTAATCTTGAAAACTAAGCGCGCTGTGATTTTTTGAAAAAAATCTTTTTTCCGCTTCCGCGCTCACTCCGAAACCCCTCCGGCATACGGGAGACAATTTTTTATTTAGCGCTCCGGCGTAAGAGGGTTAATATTAATTTTATTATAAAAATTCCATATTAATAAACATTACCTTAATATAATATATCTAGCCCGATTAACCAAATTGAAACGAAAAAAAATTAATAAAAGGACATAAAACAACAAAGAAATATAAATCTTATACTGGAGTTAATAACTCAACCAAAAGATACTAATAACTCTCTAAGTCTCCACCTATGGTAGTAAAGGACAAGGAGTAAGTGCATAGTCAGTCAGTCAGTCTGTAAAAAAGTCAGTTGACCAACCAGGTGACAAGTCAGACAACATTGGGGACAGAAAAGCTGCATCCTGATGACTTCATCAAGCACTAAAACCACCAGGTGACACCTGCTCTCCCATGAATGTCTGGCGCAGAGAGAGAGAAGCACAGGGAAATTGACAACTCTGTCCCTAAGGGTGAGCGCTTGAACCGCCTGAGTGCTTCAAAACTAAACGACCAGTGGGAATGCAACAACATAACCCAACATTGGCGACAGTGAAAACGTCTCATAAGCAACTCCTTACTCACACTGTCTGGCGCTGATAGAGAGGAGAGCAGGTTATTGGAGAGACTTTCCTGAAGGATTCAATATTAAGCGAACATTGGGGGTGTATCAGTAGCGATATCATCTCATGAGCGACTCCTGAGTCGAGCTTTTCTGGTGCCAAGAGAAAGAAGTGCAGAGCAAAAGATGACTCAGCCCTGGAGAATGAGTGCCTAACAGTCCAAACTGGTCTCATGTTAATCGATTATCGGATTATGTAACAACGTAACCAATGTCATCAAGAACCCCATTGCCATTGAATGTCGCTTGATCTCGCGTGAGTGTCTGACTCCAAGAAAAAAGGCGAGACAAAAAAGTAGATGGTGAACGAGTCGCCAGATGACAGCAGATGACCCATCAACTACTTCCATGTCCAGACAGACAATGGGAGAAGCATGAGTTGTCAGGACAGGCAAACCAGTCAGAATCAACTTTGGGAGCAGTTTAAGCGCCAGCGCTTGACAACCCAGTGACTAGTCCAATGTCATCAACAAAACATACAGATGCCTAACTACCTAATTCCCATTATAACTACACCAAAAACTGATCACAAAAAAATAAATAAATAAGATACAGGTAGCGACCTAATGTAAAACAGGAAGACTACCTAATTCTTATGTCTCAAGACCTGTCCTGCCATCACCAACGTGCCCAAAGAACAATGTGCCTAGAACTAGAGATACATCCCTCAAATAAAAAGATACAAAAACAGAATGAGAACACCAAGTCACCGCCTCAAGCACCTTGGCAACAGAGACGTTCTTCATAAAAGCTACCAACGTAGTGACCGCTCTAATACTGTGTGCTCTTGGCGCCTGGCCTTCACAGGCAACTGCACCGCCAATTTTACAAATAATATCTCTGAGGAAAAAGGATAAACCATTCTTCGACATAGGTCTCTTGACATTTCTGGGTGAAACAAACAGATGACGGGGACGAGACTGCATGTTCTTTGTGTGATGTAAATAGCATTGAGAGAGCCCTAACAGGGCAAAGAACTAATTCCTCACTCAAATTACCGACAAAGTCGACTAGCGACTTCAGAATGAAAGACCTGGGAATGGGATTATCACACGATTCAATCTTTGTGACAAATTCAAGAAGGTATGACAAAATCATGTCTTGTCCAGGTCTGGCGACAAGAAAAGAGAATGCTTATAATTCACCCATCCTCTTGGCTGTCACCAGAGACAAGGAAAAATATCTTCAAAGAGAGGTCTCTACAATCGGCCATATTCAAAGATTCAAACAGAAGGGATCTTAAGGCTTGAAGGACTTTATTAATATCCCATGTCAGAGGAGACAATTGTGGCATCAGTCGAGATAGAGAAAAGATTGAATTAAATCTCTAATGACATCAGAAGACATTTCAGGGAGCCTTGCCTTAGATACATATGAAAGCATCAACCTGTAACCCTTAATGCATGAAGACGACAGGCCCCTGTCATGATGTAAATGAACTAAAAACTCGGCTATTTTTGGTAAGAAAGGTTTAGAAATTGAATGACCCTGAGACCTACACCAACATCTGAAAACCAAACATTTTGCTTTATAAATTATTCTAGTTGATTGCCATCTGGCAAGAGCCAACTGTCGAGCCACTCAGGAGAACCCTTCCAGCTTGGAGAATATCCTGGAGAATCTCCTGACTGTCTCCAGACATGAAGATGAAGCATGTGGAGCCTCTGATGGAAACTATGAAAATGAGGTTGTCTGAAAAGATCTGGTCTCTCTGGCAGATGAAGGGGGGGCTCCACTAGTGCTTCCAGTAGGTCGGGAAACCACTCCTCCTGCAGCCAGAAGGGAGCAGTCAAGGTGAGATCCAGACGCTTGGTCGTTCTCACTTTGTTGAGGACTGCCCTCACCAGAGCAAACGGAGGAAAAGCATATCCTTGAAAGCCCTCTCAGTCCTGTAATAGAGCGTCAATCCTGGCACTCTGTGGAGTCTGGAAAGGGGTGAAGAAGATCTGGCACCAAAAATTCAATGGAGTGGCAAACAGATCAACTGTGACAAGCCACTTCTTTCTGTGGCTGTCAAAGACTTCCTGGCAAAGTGTCCATTCCGACCCTTGAACGTCATTCGTTCTTAACAAGGCATCTGCTAAGATGTTATGATGACCAACGATAAACTGAGGGACCAACGTAATCCTACTTTCTTCCACCCAACACAGGATTGATCAGACTTCTTGAGTGAGAAGGTTCAACTGTGTACCTCCCTGGTTTCTTAGGTAAGACTGCTGTGGTGTTGTCAACGAAAATCGCTACAACCGACTCCGACAGCTGATCCTGAAAGGAAAGAACACTGCCCTTGGTTCCTTCCAATTTATTGACATGATCTTCTCCTCCTCTGACCAAAGGCCTGAAGCGCCAACCTTGATTTGAGGCATCTGACCACAACATTTGGTTTGGCGGAACTGAGAGAAGAGACGTCCCTGACTCAAGGCTGTGAACTTGAATCCACCAACAGAGATCCTTTCAACATTGTGGAGAGGAGGCAACTATCGGACATAAAATCCCATGAATGGCAAAGGCTCTACAGAAGGGACCTCATCCTGAGGCACCCTTTGGGAACCAGTTGGATAAGGGATGACAAATGGCCCAGAAGAGTCCTCCAAAGAGAGACTGGCTACATTACGGAGGACAAAAATTCTTCGGCCGGACTTAAAAGATTGTCTATCCGTTTCTGAGAAGAAGAAGCCCTAAAAATCTGGGAATTCAAAACAATTCCCAGATAAGTCATGATCTGGCAAGGGATTAGATTAGACTTGTCGAAGTTGTCATGAATGCCTTACTCGAAAAAAGAGAAAGCTTTCTTCCTCGACTGGAAACATTTCTCTAGAAAGTCGACCTGGACTACCCAATCATCCTGATACCAAAGCATCCTTACTCCTAATCGATGCAGTAAGGCCAAAACAGGTGCCATCACCTAAGAAAAGACCTATGGAGCAGTGGTGAGACCGAAACAAAGGGTCTTGAACTGGAAAACTCCCAAGTCTGTGAAAAACCAAAGGTAAGGTCAGCCCTTTGGATGGATGGGGATTTGCAGATAAGCATCCTGCAGATTGATGAAAATCATCCAGTCCCCCTTCCTGATGGATGAAAGAACAGTCTGAACTGTCTCCATCTAGAACTTGGACATTAGAATGAACTTGTTCAGGACCGAAAGATCTATGATCCGGCACCCAAGGCCTTTAGAACCACAAATACCCATGAATAAAACCCAGGAGGAGGAGGAGGAGCTCGCTCTTTGGCATCCTTTTCCAAGAGGGGCAAAAGCTCCTCCTCCAAGACTCAACCCCTGATGGAGTGAGGGGAATAGCTGCTAAACTCGAGAGGACAATTAGAAACCTACCTTCAGGACCTCCACTACCCAAGCATCCACTGCTCTCTCCTGCCAACCTGACCAATGGTGAGAGAGAGAAGCTCCTACTGCAGTCTGCGGGCGAGGTAAAGACTCCTACTTTCGAAAATTCTTACGCACAGACAAGGAAGAAGAAGGAACTCCCGGAGGTTGAGCTCTTCCTCTGCCCTTAGATCCATGCCAAGAACCTCTCCCACGTTTCAAAGGGTGAGCAGCAGAGGAGGAAGCCACGGCACCAGAAACCTGAGAAGATGTACGTACTCAGGAGAAACAAGCCACAAGAAGGTTGTTGGGCTGGAGCAGAAGGGGCAATTCTGGCATTAAACTTACGCTTACCCCTTAAAGAAATGGGTAAGCTTTGGAAGAGGCATCGCCTTGATGTTCTTTCAAAACCTCAGAGAGCACAGATATATAAAAAAGGGAATCGCCGAAAGAGGAAGAGGACAATAAACGGTTTCTCTGCATCTTTGAAACAGAAGAGGGTAACTGAGACAAATACTACAGGTTATGCCTTAGAGAAACGAGAAAGGCCTGCACAGAAGTGGCAAGCTCGTTCTGTTGCACAAAAGCGATCGAAATAGACAAGCAAAATTTCTCAAATGTGGAGTATCGGAGGAACAAACCCGGAGTCCTTGACATACATTAAACGACCTCCGAGGACCCACATGGTGAAGGATTGAGCTGCTGCTTCAAAATTTTCTGACACCTTGTTAAACTTAGCTGATATATTTCTATCTAAACTAAGCTGCAATGTATCTAATTTCTTATTCCAACTAAGTACGTAGTTTTCATCGCCAAAACTTCATTAGTTACCGGCTGTACAGGTGAAAAAACATCAATTAATTTGGAATTGGAATCACATGATACTGAAACCGAAGAACCAGAACCATGAGCACACAAGTCAAGGAAATCATTAGATAAGAGGTTTTGCTACCGATTTCTTTTTCTCTTTAGACAATCTTTTATGCTGCAAGATTCTTGATGCTTAAAATACACCGTCATTTCTACGTCAGACCAAGACTTACATAAGTCGCAACAAGAAGTCAAGTCACAAACCTGTCCACGACAAGTGTTACAAGTATCATGGGGGTCATACTCCCCGCTACTCATCCTTGTTCCACAAACTGGGCAATTCCTGATGTTGCTAGCAGAAGGAAGAGTTGAACCATCTTGAATATCCATTGAACAGGTCACAGAGTAATCCAGGTTGCGCAAAAGTTTTGTCAATATATAATATAATCCACAATGAAGAAATAAAAGTTAACACTAATTTCGTGGATTTCAAAATACAGTAGTGCCTCAGGTTACGAAATTAATCTGTTCCGAAGCGGCCTTCGTAACCTGATTTTTTCGTATCTAGAACTACGTTTTACATGTAAATTGCCTAATTCGCTCCAAGCCCTACAAAAACACCGCAGTAAATTTTATAATAAAGCTAAATTGACCAATAAACAATGAAATACAACAATTTGGACCATTCAATACCTAACCTAACCGTGACGGTACCTGTAAATAAAGTGTATTAGTGTACAGGGTACAGGAAATACTGTAGTGAGGCGATGTCCAAAAGTGGCGACAGAGGAGGACGACAAATGGCAGAAAACATTAACACAAAACTTTACAAAACACATTAACAAATGGCAGAAAACATTAACACTTCTTGATTATCTCCATCTTTGTCTCCATAGAAAGCATCCTCTTCTTTCCGTGAACTTCAACAACATTCTTGGGCCCCATGGCTAATAACTTAAGTAATTAAGTTCACACACAAAATGATAAAGTAACTTACAGTACAACGAAAATGAAATCACCAACACAAATTTACATTAACAAACGAAATCTATGTGAACGAACGAATTCCAGGTGTTTACGATAACAGTGCCGCGAAAAATAGTGAAGGAACACCTTTACATAGAGGCATGATGGAACAGATGCTGACCAATAGGAGAGCAATATCTTACGGCGGTGACTAACATCAGGAACCAATGAGAGATGGGAGGATGGTGGTGAGTCTACCGAGTTGGCGGTGCACAAGTTTTAAAATTGTTTTTGGCGGCCCAGGCGAATCTCGGACTTAACAGTACATACACCCTTTCGCAATCTGAATTACGTATTTCATACACAGAAGCAAAAAAAAATTTTCGTCTTTGCCTCCATAACCCAAATTTTTTATACGTAGGGATTTTCGTATGTAGGGGTATGACTGTAGTAAATAAACATTCAAGCCACAATTAACAAGTAATGAGAGCTTTAAACTGCACAAAAGGTTTTGGAAATTCATAAAGAGCGGCTGTGATGTAAATAACACGGGCGCTCGTTAACAACTGATTTTCAAGGGAAGTTTTGTAACTGTCAAATGACAGTGTTGCTGACTGGCAGACAGAATAGGAGGAAACAGGGCTGCCAATGTGGTTAAATTTTGGTGCGGTTTTGGGGATTTAGGGCTAGATAAATTATATTAAGGTAATGTTTATTAATTTATATTTTTCCTAACTATACAAACCTGAGGCCCATTCTACTAACTGCCCACATCATGCCACCCCTCAATCTGCTACCTGGGTCTAAAGCAAACTGGAATGTTTACATCCAGTTGGGAGGGACCTTCCAACTACCAGACCGGAAGTTATCTACCAAACCGCCTTGTTTGAAAGATTTCAGCGACTGTGTCAGGTTATGCCTTAAGTAATTCATATTATAAAGGACCTCAGGTTTGTATAGTTAAAAAAAATAAAATTTACTCAAAAATTGTGATTTTTTAAATTAAGTTACTTACCCAGTAATTACACAGCTGATTCCCATATTGACAGAAGGTGGGATGCATGGACACTTCTACCCCAAAAGATTAGGAATGGTACAGGCGGCCCTTGGTTAGCGGCAGGGGTTCCATTCCTGGCCGCCGACGGCAAGCGATTTTCGACGCTGAGCCACTGCACACCTTCTTTCGAAACTCTAGACCAGTCAAAGGTGCCGTAATCCCACAACGGCGCAATAAGTAAAATTATATTTATGCAGTACTATAGTACTATAGAATTTACTGTACAGTACTTTTGGGTGTCTAGAGTATGTAAAGATAAAATAAAGTTTATACAGTGTACAGGTAGCTGTAGTGTTCAGGTTACGATCATTAGACTTACGACAGTCCGATTTTATGAGAGATCAAATTACAACGGCTTAACTTTATCCATCTTCTAGTTACATAAGTTCAATAACAGCAAAAGAGAATGATGAAAGTATGGTTTTAACGTTATACTCGTTGCGTGAACGTGTACAGCCATGAACAACCGAAACAAGAAACGACTTTTTTTTTTCTAAGTACAACCGAACTGGATAACATCCGTTTGGCTTGTATTTCAATCATCATACAACAGTACAACATTACCGTAGTTGTTATAAATGGCGTTACGTATGTATAGAATAGAACTGAGATATCTTAATGTACTAACTTTATTGGCTATAGATCAGAGATCAAATTAGATTAAAGATCAATCGGGAAATATACTGTTAAATTTAAACCTAGTTATAACTGAAGCTGAGAAAACTGTTCAAGCTGCTAATGACTATTATCGTACATCGGCAACAAGGATAAAACTGCAGTAAACGTATGCCATCAAACACAACCGTAGATAAAATTGGGATAAAATCATTTTAATCAAAACTACTGTGCTTGAAAGAACACATTTTACTGTTTTTTTCACGACGATATAAGATAAATAACGTAAAGTTCGTATTACGATGATATAAAGGATTATTGCGAACGGAATCACGTAATTTTTTACGCAATAAACATGCCACCAACGTAATATGGTAATGAAAAAAAAGTAGTTCACATTCACAACAAGACATATTCAATAAATATTTCCACCTAAAAACACGCTGTCTAAGGAAAAATAACTTTGTCTCATATAAGTCAAGTATCTAGATATTCGCTTATGCTAACTAGAAGCAAGAGCATTCGCTCAGAATTGTGTTATGGTGAAACAAACTCGTATTCATCAGCTGATTTCAAACCACATCATTGGCCGCTCCGCGGAATACGGGCTTAAATTTGCCGTAGTATTTTAAAATACAATATAAGAACACATACAATATTCTTGGATACAGTGAAATAATGTATAACTTTTTAAAGGATTTATGGAAGAGATGCATAATTAATAAAATAACACAATGCATTTTTCGGAACTGGCGGACAAGAACGAACATGAAAAAACATCCCCTGACAATATGGAGCGTAGTTACAAAGGCTGCCTTAATTTGTATCTTATTTCTGTACAAAAATGAAAATACCTTTACGTAATATATTTTCATACACATTTTAAACATTAAAGCATAAACATTTAAAAAATCGACACATCGATTGCTAAATTTGCACTCTTTTTAACTCGATATTTTCGGAAGAGCGGCAGACGACGGCATACAAGAATGAACTTGAAAAAACATCGTAGTCGATAACTTGAAGGGCAGTTTCAAAAGCTGCCTTTTTATCATATTTCTGCACAGAAATAAAAATACTCTATTCGTAATACATTTTCATACACATTTTAAACATAAAAGCATAAACATTTATAAAATCGACACATCGATCGCTAATTTGCACTTTTTTTAAATCGATATTTTCGGAAGAGCGGCGGCGGCTCACAAGAAAGAACAAGAAAAAACATCGTATTTAATAACGTGAAGGGCAGTTTCAAAAGCTGCCTTTGTATCATATTTCTGTACAGAAATAAAAATGATATTGTTATGATACAATAAAGTTTGTTCATACTTACCTGGCAGATATATATATAGCTGTATTTTCTGAAGTCCGACAGAATTTTAAAAACTTCCGACACACGCAGTGGTCGGCCAGATGGTTAGTACCCATTCCCGCCGCTGGGAGGCGGGTATCAGGAACCATTCCCATTTTCTATTCATAATTTTTATTTCCACTGTCCCCTGAGGGGAGGTGGGTGGGTACTTGATTATATATATCTGCCAGGTAAGTATGAACAAACTTTATTGTATCAAAACAATATCATTTTGTTCATGAAACTTACCTGTCAGATATATATATAGCTGAATCCCACCGTTGGAGGTGGGAAGGGACAGAATAGAAGGATTTTGGGAAACAAATGCATGCAGATGATTTACATCTTGGTTCCACCTGTTAGCATAGCTGACTTCGTGATTACTGTCACCCAAGTCTGCTTCTGCTTTACTAGAGTTGCCAGCGAGGTAGAGACCTATAAAGCTGGTGCACTCCAGATGATCTGTCAACGGGGGCGTGACCACAATGTGACTAACCATATTGACCATACCATGAGGGCTAAGAAGTAAAATAAAAATATAATATATAAATATATATATCACCACCTGACCAACCTAGCCAAAGTTAAGGTGTGTTAACTAAGGCTTAAGAGTTAAGAAGTCGCCGTTGTCGGCGACTCAACAACTAAATTAAGAGCTCTTCCTAACCATTTTCTACAGGATAGGATGAGTGGTACTTCTTGCCCCCAAGATTGTGTCTGCAGACACGTATGGCCCTAGCGAGCAGCAGATCTCATATGCCATCTTCACATCTCGCAGGGAGTGTGAAGTGAACACAGAGTTGCTTCGCTAAAACATGGTACTCAGGATGTTGCTGAGTGCCATGCTCTGTTGAAATGCTTCCGAGGCCGTGCCCTCACCTCGTGAGCATTCAGATAAAAAGATTTCAAAATCTTTGTGCAAACACAATGAAGGAGCATTTTTGAAAAGAACTCCTTAACACTAAAGCCAGGGTGTTCTTCGATATGGGCAAGTCTGGTCTTTTCGGAACACTGCAGATTGCCCGAATGACTTCGACTTTCTTGAGTTTTATGTAGATAAAACTTGAGAGACCCGACAGGGCACAGGACTCTCTCTGGCTCCTGCCCACTAACTTGTGCCATCCTTGCTTCCAAGCTCCTGGCCCAAGGACAAAACGGGTTTCCATTCTTAGGCCACAACGGAAGGCTTAGAGAGCACACCGCCTTGTGTTCTCTAAAGCCAAAACTTGTGACGATGGCTTAAAATCTCACTAACCCTCTTTGTCGTATCTAGGGTGGTTAGAAGAAGGCCTTCCTGATCACATGCAAGAAGTTAACAGGTAGGAGAGGTTCGAATGCTTTGACATCAAGAACTTCAGACTACGTCTAAGTTCCACATTGAAAGCTTCGATCTGGACATGCACAGTCAGTCCGTCTGTACTAGTCAGGTGACCGACCAGTTGACCAGTCAGACGAATCAAGGACGCAAGGCTGTACCCTGAAGACCATAAGGCACTATTCTTCGCTGAAGGATGATGTCTGGACTGCCTGGGCGATTCAATCTAAGCAAACTTGGGGGTGTATCAACGCAACCCAACGTCGTCAGCGAATCAACTCCTGACTCGAGCTTCTGGTGCCAGGAGAAAGGAGCGAGGAGCAAAAAGGCGATTCAGTCCCGAAGGAAGAATGCCTGACAGTCCAACCTGGTCTCATGTTACACGATCATCGGGGGTGTATAAACGCAACCGACTTCGTCAACAAGAAACTCAGGGCTACTATATGTCGCCTGATCTCGCACGAGTGTCTGACTCCGAGAAAACAGGCGAGACAAAAAGTAGATGGTGAGCGAGTTTCGAGATTCCACAGAACTCAAAGATCGTGAAGGGCTTTGTTGTTTGACAGACGCAAATCTCTGAGCCCAAAGGCCGTCAACAACATATTTGCGTATTCTTTAATAGTTGTGACTGCCAGCTTATCCCATTCTTCAGACGGAAATGGAAGACGGTAATCTTATTCCTGTCAACATCTCAATAGTCTGAACGTAGTCAGACTCAGAGCGGAGAGGTTATAGGTACCTTTCGAGTTAGAGTAGACCGACTCTCTCGGAAAAGGTCCTTGGAAAGTGAACAAGGAAGGATGTGACCTCTGTGAATCCAGGATCCTGAAGGCCAACATGGGGCGATCAGCATCATTGTCGCTCCCTGTGACGTCATAAATCCTCTTATTACATTCCTAAGCGATTGAAAAAGGGGAAAAGAGACTAAACATCCATCCCCGTTCAATATCACAGGATGGCGTTTAATGGTACCGATCCCGGATCGAGAAAAAGGGAGCAGAGAAGAAGAAGCCTCTTCGTCCTCAACATATCGAAGAGAAGAATGAAAGGGTGTCCCTAAAGTCTCCACAACTCTCAACTTACTTCTAAAGAAAGATTCCACTCGGAAGTCAATAGTTGCTGTCGTCGATCGAGACGATTCGTACGGACTTTTGCAATCCTGTAACGAACCTCTAGAGGATCGTTACATTCTACGCCTGTTGTTATAATAGGCTCTTTCTCGTAAACTCGAACAGGGACCGAGAGAAGATACTTCTTAAGATATGAGAGAGCTGTGGAATATCAGAGTTGATCTGGACCACTGGTTCCAAAAACTCGTTTCGAGGACTGGAGGGACGACCGAATTGCTTTTACTTCTTTCAGATTAAGATCCAGGACATCTGAAACCCTATCCAGATGTCCTTCTTTCTATCACCTCAGGTGATAGACGCACTGAGAGATGTTCAGAATCATTCCTAGATCTTGAATAATATTTCAGTTTCCCGGTAGGAAAAAACTGAGGAGGTCTGAATTGCAGTCTATTCGGGGAAACAAACTTCTTCAGGAAGGAAATGGTCCCCAGCAAGCTCATCCATTCCCTCCCCGAGTATGCTTACTTCCCTAATAAGGCTGCGCTTTGCCTAAGCAGGAGAGCATATACATAAAAGTGCAATGTTGCGGTAGACTCGTAGTTCTATACCGTGCGGTAACGAGCACCGAAAGGATTAAGAGATAACTCTGTTGAACATAGTAAGGCAAAACGAATGCAACGTTTATTCATTCACGTAAGAAATCCCCTCAATCTTAGGCTAAAGTCCGTGATTGTAGGACAGAGATACAGTTAGTCAGTCAATCCCGCAGGAGAGACGTAACCGCCAGCACAGAGATACGGTTAGTCAGTCAATCCCGCAGGAGAGAGAGACGTAACCTACCGCGCATGACAGCGCACGATCTGTTACTGGCTCGGTTGGACTGGAGGACAGACACAGCAGCAGCCAACAGCTTACGAACGTCGTCTCTTAACATTATGTCTGGGTTGCCAGCTACCCTATTCTACGAAGAAATAGGTCCGTTATTTTTTGAGCAGAAAGAGACTCTCAAGCTGGTATATTTAAGCGAAACAGAAAACGCTAAATATATAGATGCGTTTGTGTCGTCAGAACACTACCATACAACGGTAAAAGATAAATCGGAAACTCATGGAAGGCTGCAGGGAGTAACGATTAAATGTCCTTAAAATAATAGACAACAGACCTCTCGGTTGCCATCTGAAGAGGTAACTACAGCAAGCGTATATGACTTGAACCAACCAGTAGTAAAATAACGCAAGGCAAAATATGATATATCACAATAAAGTTTGTTCATAACTTACCTGGCAGACATATTATACTATAGCTGAATTCGGAAATACAGCTACATACATATCTGACAGGCAAGTTTCATGAACAAAACTTAGAGAATCGAAGCAGACAGCTCAATCTTCTTATGTTATTGGACATAAGCGTTCATTGACGTAGTCTACAAGTCTATTTCTTGTACGAGTCTGCGAATGACGAATGAGAGCTCTTCCGAATCTTGTCAATAAGAGCTTATTCGCTTACGCAATATCAAGTTAATGAGATGTTTGTCAATGAGAACTAACCCATTTACGGGACAAAGAGATATTTTGTCAATGAGGGGATACCCACTTACTTGACAAAACGATAGTATATTGTCAATGGGGGAAAGTCACTGAATTGACAAAACGTAATCCAGGAAGTCGAGCATTTTATTTTTACGATTCCCGTCTCAAACGAGGAAGGGGCAAGAATCCTGTTAAGAGACTGGGCTTACGGCAGGTAGAACGACGATGTTCAATTCGGCAGCGTAGTCCCGACTAGAAACTAACAAAATCTATCATCTGAAAAACCCTTTCAGATGGGCTAAAAAGCTTGCAAAATTATCCTGGGAAGAGGAAGAAACTCTCCAACCAGCTTCCTCTCCCATATCACAACTAATGCCTGCTAAAGCTTAAAATTTATTGCAGTATGGCAAAGGAAGTCCTGTCTTGCGCTTTCCTGAAGAGCGTCCTTTTGATGAGTGCCTTTGCAAGAATCATACTGAACGTTGCCGAGAGTCCTGACGTGCAGGACGTCGAGCCTTTACATAACCCGTAACTGCCTTATCGCAAAGTCTTGACTGCGGTAGAGAAAACGAGATCTTCCCTTGAGCTTTCCTTAACTCCATCCACCTTTGCGAGAAGCAATATAATATTGACAGAGACCTCTTGAATTCACGAAACCCGAGGTCTTGCTGGGTTTCGAACACGAAGTTGTCTGTTCACTTTAAGCTTCCTCCGAAGCACTGCTTACTTCACATTCTTGAGGCTCAAATCTTAAACAAGAGCTTGAAGAGTTCAACAGAAACGTTCAGCCAGGAGACAAACCTGGCGTGCGCTGGCGCGCGCTCGGCGTCCACTGGCGAGGACGCTTGGCGTCCTGGCGCGCGCTCGGCGTCCACTGGCGAGGACGCTCGGCGTCCACTGGCGCGCGCCTGGCGTCCATCCGAGCGTCCCGTTCAAGCCGAGCGTCAAAAGAAGCGTGCAGAAAAGCGTCACGCTCCTGACAGGCGTCAAAACAAGCGAGAGAAACTGCCTTCTTTTTCATATTTCTCGGTGGAAAGACGTACACGTGATCAGGCGACGTTCGCCTTCTTACTTCTCACTGAAACGCATAACGAGAGAGAGGGGACGTGAAGCGTCCTCTTCTATAAAGCTTCTTAGAGGGCGCGAGTCCTTCCGAGAGCTCCAACCCTTGTGCGGGGAGGACGCCTCGGAGGACGAGAAGCAATCCTTCAGGATTCGTGCACGCACTTTGGCAGTCTGGGGATTTTCATCAGAAACTGCCGAAGGCACGACAGATCGGTGGGGGTTCCTCGTAACCCTCCTTCGGCTTTCGACATGCCCTCTCCCTGTGGTCCTGGGAGTCCGACAGAGGTCTAGACCTAGAGGCGTTATAAGGCCGATCTGACGCACCCTCCACTACACAAGGGGCACTGTCACTGCACTTAGCCACTTCCCTATTGCTCTCTAAAGCAAGCACTTTCGATTCTAAGTTACGAATCGAAAGAGTATAAGAGAAAGGGCAATAACCTCTACAGACACTGTTTTAGGGCCCGAAGGCAACATTACAGGGTTAGGAGTAACAATAAACGAAGTAGCACTCTTCACAACAATGAAGGAGAGCGATCACCTCTCGCAGACATATTCATAACCCGTAGGCCATACTACAGGGTTAGGCAAAATACAGTCTACAGGAAGGTTAGCAGGTTCACTACCCTGACTTTTGTTTACTGATTAATTGCGTACATACGAATCATACTTTTTCCTTACGGAATTAGACATGTTTACTGATTAATTGCGTACATACGAATCATACTTTTTCCTTACGGAATTAGACATGTTTACTGATTAATTGCGTACATACGAATCATACTTTTTCCTTACGGAATTAGACATGTTTACTGATTAATTGCGTACATACGAATCATACTTTTTCCTTACGGAATTAGACATATTTACTGATTAATTGCGTACATACGAATCATACGTCTTCCTTACGGAATTAGACAAAGTCTCACACTCCTTACATGACAAATCTCAAGAAAGAAGCAAGACCCATACCCCTCGTGCATACCAAGTGCGGATTTACCGAAGCTTTCGGTAGCCACACCCTATCTTTGCAGACAACACCCTCTGAAACTAGCCTAACTAGATTCAGATATCTTATGCAAAAATGAATCAAATTCAAATCAATTTAAGATAACGTATGCCTAGCCACAAATCCAAGTAAATAAATTAAAAGACAATTAGGATACTTAGCGGCAATGAAGTTTCCAAATTCCTAAGCCGGAGGTACTGAAAACAGGTGTTTTCAGCACCGGCGACAGAAAAATTATGAATAGAAAATGGGAATGGTTCCTGATACCCGCCTCCCAGCGGCGGGAATGGGTACTAACCACCTGGCCGACCACTGCGTGTGTCGGAAGTTTTTTAAATTCTGTCGGACTTCAGAAAATACAGCTATATATATATCTGACAGGTAAGTTTCATGAACAAAATGCCTTTCACGTAATACATTTTCATACACATTTTAAACAAAAGCATGAACATTTATAAATCGACACATCCATAGCTAAATTTGCACTTATGTAACTCGATATTTTCGGCATAGAACAGCGTCAGAGGCATATTATTTTACCCTAATACCTACGTAATAACTCTCCATAAAATTTGTTAATATAATTTGCATACCCTTTATGGTCTGAACGGCATTTCTACAAATGTATGAACTCGTAGACAACGGCGCTAGCGGCACTGTTAACTGAAAATTTGTGCCGTAAAGATACCTTTAAAATGCCTTATTTTTTTTAATGAATATTTTTGACGACCACCGTAAAACTGATTCGCCGTTGAGTGATTGCGCTGTTAACCGCGGGCTGCCTGTAATGGACACTTCTACCCCAAAACATTAGGAATGGTAATGAATTTGAGAATAGAAAAAATTGCTAACAGGTATATATTGCCTCTAGTTGGCACTCATTTTATCATGTAGTAGCGTGGCAGCATAGCTGTCAAGCGCCTACTACTTCAGTGAGTACTTTGCAGCAAAGGGCAATTCTGATGGCTAGCAAAGATAAAAAACAATTTGCCCCTGCCCAGGGCTCAGCACCACAATACAACCAGAAATAAAAACTGTTGCCTATACCCATAAGAACAATAACACCACAACTACCATCCTATCATAAAAGGACTGGAGGGTACTCTAGCTACCTTGTACCTCCAGACTCCCCAATGACCCAACACCCTATGTCAAAGAGATTAAAAAAAATAGGAAAGGTTGCCTGCTAGGCTTCCTTTCCCAACACCACAGCCAATAAAAATGGACCTAAGGTATTGCACTTATCATATATAGTTCCAATCTCACATAAATAATAGGAAGCAAAGACCAACTTACATTTCCAAAAAGTCAATTGCAATATTGAAGAGAGAGATAAATTGCATCTGAATGCCAACAAAGTGGCCACTGCTCTAATTTCATGAGCTTTGACACTGGAAATAGGAACTGTCCTCTTCAATCGAGGTGTGAGCTTCCTAGATAATGTCCCTAAGGAAGAATGCCGGGGCATTCTTCGACAGAGGTTTGGAAGGGTTTTTAACTAAACACCACAGACTGCTTGATGTACCATGAATATCTTTGGTTCTGTGAAGGTAATACTTCAAAGATCTCACGGGACATAACACACACTCATCATTATAAGGCCCCAATATATTGGTCAGACCATTAAATGTAAAGGAAAGAGGCCAAGGATGAAAGGGAGACTCATCCTTGGCCAAAAAACCCAGGGAATAAGAGCAATTAGCATTCCCTTTGGAGAAGCCTACTCTCTTATTCAAGGCATGAACTTCACTGACCCATTTTACTATAGCCAAGGAAACCAGAAATATGGTCTTTCTAGCTGGGTCTCGTAATGAAATAGAGTATGTACATGGGCTCAAAATGATGACTAGACAACCACTTTAAAACTCGTCTAAATTCCATGAGATGACAGGAACCTCCTTCTGTCTAGAGGTGTCAAAAGACTTAATTAGGTCCTACAAATCTGGATCAGTAGACAAATCCATTTTTCTGTGGTGAAAGACAGATTTCAACATGGCTCTATAACCCTTAATTGTGGAGGCAGACAGGCTTCTAGATGTTCTTAAACATGACAAAAAATCAGCTATGTGAGTTAGAGTGGTCTGAGTAGAGCAGATATTGCGTCTCATACACCTATTCCTAAAGATCTTCCACTTGGTCCGATATATGTACTTTGTCAGAAGATTGCCTTCTACATTTGGTAATAGCTTCTGAAGCTGCTTCTCAAAAACCTTTCTTTCTATGCAATTTCCTGATAGTTTGCAAGAGTAGACAAGCCTCGGTGAAATAGTCTGAAATGTGGCTGTCTGAGTAGCTGAGGTCTTTGTGGAAGAAGCCTCAGAAAATCTACTAACAGGTAGATGAGGTCCGGAAACCACTCTTTTGACAGCCAAAATGGGGCTACTAATATCATCAAGACATCTTGGCGAGTTTGAAATTTGTTGATCCCTTGTCTAACCATGTTGAACAGAGGAAAAGCATACAGGTCTTTGTTCAACCAGTCTAGCAACATTGCATCCACTACCCATGCTAAAGAATCTGGGACTGGCAAACAGAACAGAGGAAGATGATGATTTCTTGAAGAGATGAACAGATCCACCATCACCTTTCCCCAAACCTTCCACAGATCCAGGCAGACCAAAGGATCTAAGAGCCATTCTGTCAAGAGAACTTGCTGCTGGTGGCTTAATTTGTCCGCCATGATGTTGAGCTTCCCCTAAACCAAGCAAGTCACGATTCGTATGCAGTTCTGGTCTGACCAAAGCAGGAGATCTCTCGCAGCTTTGTACAGGGAGAAAATGAGAGTTCCCCTCTTGCTTCCTGATGCAGGACATAGTCATGCTTTCTGAATGGACTGCAACTGTCTCGTCGTGCACTTCTGAAGCGAAGAGTTGAAAGCCTAAATGGACTGCCTGTAATTCCTTACGTGTATGTGAAACAATTCTGTTCTTGGGACCAAGTCCCTGATATCTCCTTGTTCTCCAGAAGGGCATCTCAACCCAGATCTGATACCTCTAAGAAGTTCAAGCTGGGATTCTAAGGGAGAAGAGACTTCCTTTCCAACAGTCTTTTTTCGGAGTTCCACCAAAAAAGATCCTCCTTTATCTCTGGTGTGACAGGGAATGTGAAGGACTCCAGGAGTTTCTTTCTGTTCCAACCAACTTGAAAAAATATTGCAGGAGCGGAGCCTGCCTAGGGAGACGAACTGTTCTATTGACGACAGAGTGCCTAGGAGGCTGAACATTTGTTGAGGGATGGAATCTCGTTTACTTTCTTCAAGCATAACTCTATCCTTTTCGAAGGGTGCAAAAGCCCGAAAATCCAGAGTCTATCGTCACTGCTAAATAATGAATCCTCTGAGTCAGTCAGTTGAGATATCTGTGCATAGATAAGAATTCCCAAATCTTGTGCCCAAAGTAGCCAATCGTCAAGATAGTGGGAAATCATAATTCCCATTAAATGTTGCCACTTTCCTAGGGAAGTAAGAACTCTGGTGAATACTCGTGGAGCTGTCGAGAGGCCAAAATACAGAGCGTGAAATTGAAGTACCCAGCCTTCGAAGACAAACCTGAGGAACTTCCTTTAGTCCGTATAGATTGGAACATGGAAGTAGGCATACTGCTTGTCGATGGATGTCATCCAATCTCCCTGGGGAATGGATGACAGGACTGTCTGGTTTGTCTCCATCTTGAATTTTGTCTTCTGAAAGAAGACATTGAGGGTGCTGACATCCAAGATGGGACTCCAGCACCCTGATGTCTTGGGGAAAACGAACAGGCGATTGTAAAAGAATGGAGAAGCGGTTCCTTTACTATCTCTACGACCTCTTTCTCGATGAGAGCTGAAACCTCGTTCGCAAGGGCCAAACCCTTCTTTGATCCTGAGGAGTAAGCCATTAATACGACAGGCATGTTGACTAAGGAAGGCTTCTCTGAAAAGGGAATGACATATCCCTCTTTCAGTACGTTTGCTATCCACGGATCTGCACCCTTCTCCTTCCAATGCTCCCAAAATAACTGGAGTCTGGCTCCGACTTGAGTACGAAGGATGATCTCTTCACTTGCAAGAGGACGATCTTGATGAGGACTTCTTAATAGAATGAGCCATGAAACGGATGTTCCATCTGCTTGCTTCAAAAAGAATGCATCTGAGCAGGAAGAGGCTGTCTAGAACTAATGGCAGAAGTCTCTCTTGGGCGTCGTCTGGACAACTGTGACAACAAATCTGGCATACTTTTCTAGTGCTGATCCGAAACAATATATTCAGTACTGCAGCTTGGGAGAAAAAGATGATGTCTATCTAAAGGAGAATAAAGAAGAGGCGATCTCTGTGAAAGAGTAACTCCTTAGTCGTAAACGAGCACCAAAGCTCTCATTTCTTGAGGATCCCTAAGGCATAAAGGGAGGCCAACTCCTTGGAGCCATCCCTAATTCCCTTGTCAATACAAGAGAGCATTCCTAGCCAGTCAGAGGAGTAATCACCAGGTAACATGGGGTAGTCTTTAATCTTGCGTGCTAAGGCACCAACTGCCCAGTCTAAAAAGCTCATTACTTCAAAAACTTCAAAGACATTCTTGAAAAAGTGAACCATTTCCAAAGCTGAAAACATGACTTTTGCCAAAATAAAGGCTGACCTCAGAGCAGGGAAGGGGCTTCTCCTGTAGCATATGAAAGGTATCTTCTGGACGTTCCAGAAGGCGGGAAATATCTGGGTGCTCAGGCATCATTGGGTGCTTGGCTCCATCTGGATGATCAGGCACAACTGGGCACTTGGGAGCTGCTGGAAGTTTGGGCACTATCAGCACCATGGGCACTTCAGAGCATTCTACAGAACGAGGGTGCTCTGAAGGAAGAACAAGGACCTCAGGCGCTTCATGAGGTTCTGATGAAGTAACGATCTTGGAAAGACAACAATGATCTTTGGGTGCTGAAGGACTAGCAGGCAGTTCAACGAAAAATGCTCTGGGCTGTCCCAGTGACTGCATGATGGGTACACAGGATCCTTAAACTTCTTGACAGGCACTGACGGAGGGAGCGACACATCTACCGCATGTCTCTTCAAAGGGCAAGGCTAGTCCATTAAGCACCACTATTGTTTAGGGGAAGAATCCCCTGAACTATGGCTCTTGGTTGCAACCTGGGATGCATCAACAGGTTGAACTGAGGGGGTGACTGCCCATGGGTAGACCCCACCAACCTCCTTTGGGCTACCAGTTTGACTTCTCCCATGTGTAGGGGAGTATGTCAGTGACCTTTGCCTAGGAGAATCGGTGGGACGAGCAGCCACCTCCTCTCTTCCATCAACACTTCACAAACACTTTGAGCTACAGGGCACTCTGACACATTCACTTTCCACGAGACTTTCACTGATGAACCAATTTATTCCAATAAAGTGAACCGCTTGTCAAATTTCCCTTCAATACTGGCAATGGGGTTGGGATTGGAAGCCTGGGAGCCAGATGTAGGAGAAAGTGGAACAATTAGAGAACTTAGGACATAGGCCAATGGAATAATAGAAACATGAGAATCAGATTTCACATCAGAAGATTCCTGGCTAGCTACTGATTTACTAGTCTCCACCCCAACAATTGCCTTCTTTTCCTATATCTGGCCAATTTCTTCAAATGAATTTCCAAGGTTTTCCACTTCCTATCATCCCAGTCACTACATTCTGAATATCTCAAGTCAAATGAAAAATTTGTCCACAGCAATCTGCACACGAGTTGTAAGATTCTTCAGTTAGGTGTTTATTGCAGCCTTAAATACATTATCTAAAGAAAGACGAACTGCAGTCCGACATTGTTAAAGAAGGTAATCAAATTAGGGACAGTCAAAATCATAATGTCTCTAGGGAGAACCTACCACTGTCAAAATAGTGCAGAAATGGTCAACAAATGAAAATATTTCACCAATTGCGATGAAAAGCAACCAGAAAAGTCAAAAATCAAAACAAAGCTGCAGCCAACAACTGGTATACTGTAGCCATCAGAAACAAACTGAGCTCTTTGCCAAGTTGTTCCTCTTTCCCCAAAAGTGGGTGGGGTCCTTGTTACCTACCCAAAATCAAAAATTAAAGCGATCAGCAAATTTCAAAATTTAGCTGCCAGGTGAGTGAAAACTCTTAGCTATGTAATTACAGGCAGTACCCGATTATCAGCAGGGATTCCGTTCTCGGCGAGGTGCCGATAAGTGAAAACTGCCCTAAACTGAAACTCGGCAATTTATGGCGCATATGACGTCAATATCCAGTTAATGGCGCCTCTGTTAGGTATGTTATGGTGCCATAACTTTATTATTGGTGCCAATAACCAGAATGTGGTGTGTTATGGCAACAAAAATCACAAATTTCATAGTGCTAGACAAGCCCCATAAAACTGGATCACCATTAACCAAGTCTGTCGACAACTGGGTACTGGGTAAGTTACTTAAATAAAATTAATAAATTGATCCATTAATAAAACCCAAAAGAACACCGAAATACTTACCGATCATTACCGATGACTGGAAGGCTCTTCGTTTTAAATCCAATGAGTCCGCGCTGCTGAAGACTTTCACAAAGACCTTCCATCGTTTGTATATTTTTACATATTGCATTTGCGCTTTCTTGCATCTCTGCTATGGTATCGGCAGCTTCTATTAGGTCTCGATACCTCTCCCTGGTAAAATAAGAGGACTTCAGAAGTAATCATCTAATGTTCAAGGACTAAATATATTTAGCGCCCTAATCAAAGAATGGTTAACAAATATATCTAGTTATTATGTAGTTATAAAATAATATCTAGTTCTGTACTGAAGAATAAAATTTTAGGCTATATGGAAGATTCTTTTACCTTCAATTTCTCACCTTTAACACTAGATTCATTCCTGTGAATTTTCATACATATTGTAAAAATATTCTATACAGTACGTAATGAAGTATCCTCAATAAACTTGGCGTCTAAACAGGAATTAAGCTAAGATGATATTTGTGAACATACTAACACCTAATAAATCACAATTTTTTAAAGTAAATTTTATCTTTCCTAACTATACAAACCCTCAGTCCTTTACATAAGGAATTACTTTCAGCATAGGCTGGAATACAGCCATTAAATTCTTGAATAAGGTGGTTAGGGAGTAGCCCAGATGTAAACACTCCACTTTGCCTTTCGTCCTAGGTTTCAGAATGAGGGGTTGCATGAGGTGGGCCTTAATGTAAAGGACCTCAGGTTTGTATAATTAGGAAAAATACAATTTACTTTAAAAAATTGTGATTTGTTCCTACACAATATACAAACCCTCAGTCCTTTACATAAGGAAGACTCACTGATTGGTGGTAGGAATGTGAGTGAGCCTCTAAAACTGACTGAGTTCTGCACACCTGGGATATTCCTCCTGGTCGTAAGAGCGAGGAGTGCCCTGCCTCTAACAACTTGATCAGAGTATATGAGCTGCATGGTCAAGAGTCAGACTTCTGGGCTTTTGGAAATGAGTGAGGAATCGTAACTCATCCGTAAAAGGGCTGGGAAGAATATTAGAGCCGGAGGCATTAAGGCAAAGTTCTGAAAAGGGTTTGCATTATTGCCAGCCTCCTTCCTCACCTTGCTAGATGACGGAGCAGGATTGCTTCTGTGATTCTGATAAAAAAGTAGAAAGGAAGCACAATGTGCAAGCTTACCGCATCAATCGCCTGACAAGCCAGTGTAAGTTCGAGTCCTATCCTCAACCTGAAGGAAGAGGAGTAGAAGGACGAGGAAGGGAGGGTGGAGAGGCCAGTCACTCTCACATCCTTCTTACCTCTAGAACCCCACACCATAGGCATCTGAGACGTAGTCACAACATGAAACCTGACTTTTGAAGGGTGATGCTGAGAACAACCATAGAAATTGCCTATCTTGTTCAAACGATGTTGAGAGACAAGATGATGATTCTCGTGAGGCATGTGCACATTACACGAGAATCAAGAGCCTTCTAGATACCGTGGTCCCTGTGATGGCAAGACAGAAGTTTCTCATCAGTAGCTGAATCCCAACCAAGGAGAAACAATACTATATTATATAGTGAATGACTAAGGTGAATGTGGATCAAAGACTTCACAGTTGAATTGAGAGAAGTAAACTCACGATTCTGATCATAGAAAAAGTCCCATCGATGACACCAACCAGTGAAGACGGCTCTAATCCCTGTTGTTTTACAGAGGACTGAAAAAGTTATTCTGTGATTTCATTGCTGCTCGGCGAAAAAGTCGGAGCTTGCAATGAAGGGAAAAGGAGTCTTTCAGTACGTAATGAAGTATCCCCGAAGGGAGACTTCTAGGGTGATAACAGGATACCCAAGATGACTAGTTCAAGGCAAACTGGTTGTTCCCAAAACAGTAGCACTGGAGAGGCGTTCAAACCTCTCGGTGCTATCCATCCTGAACAGATTGTTGTACGTTCAGCCAGATCCTAAGATTGAACCAAAAACATAAGTCTCTCGGGTTCGAACTCTGAGGAGTAGACTAGAATTCCTCTTATTTCCTTTTTCATTCCGGTACAACCAGGAAGTAGAGGGAAAAAAAAAAAAGAGGATTGACTGTTCTTGCCCGCTCTTCTCTGAACTTGCAATGTTCTCATTCTGTTAAACAAAGCATTCATTTCCTACAACTGTCGTTTGCAAGACACAAGCAAAAGTTGACCGGAGTTAAATGCAGTAAAAACTGGCGAGAACTTGCAAGAGATAATAATATCATCATCCTTTCATCATGTCTGGTCGCGGCAAAGGAGGCAAAGTCAAGGGAAAGTCAAAGTCCCGCAGCAGCAGAGCTGGCCTTCAGTTTCCCGTGGGACGTATCCACCGTCTGTTGCGCAAGGGCAACTATGCTGAACGTGTAGGAGCAGGAGCTCCAGTCTACCTGGCTGCAGTCATGGAGTACTTGGCTGCTGAGGTCCTCGAGTTGGCCGGCAATGCTGCCCGTGATAACAAGAAGACCAGGATCATCCCCCGTCACTTGCAGCTGGCCATTCGCAACGATGAAGAACTCAACAAGTTGCTGTCTGGCGTGACCATCGCCCAGGGAGGTGTCCTGCCTAACATCCAGGCAGTTCTCTTGCCCAAGAAGACCGAGAAGAAGTAAATCTTTGCTCTTGCAAGGGTCTGCTTTTGCTCTATCTTCTCCGTAATCTAACCTCACGAAGAGGACTACACAAAGGACCTCCTCCTATCTCCCTCAGATGCCTCGAGCGATATCGATCTTGGTTGGCGCCTGAAGGATAGCCATTCCTGGCTTTCACAGGTGGGTCTGAGCCACCAACATGGCTCGGTCCCTTCTCTCGCCCTGCGCCACTATCATGATGGAGAGAAGACGATCTATCACTGATTGTGGATGTACGACCCCCCTTGAGTATACCAGATGCAGCCATGGTTCCATGGGCAGCGCCCTTGGAACCAGAGTCAGGAGAATGAACCTGGGTTCGAACTCCTGGGCCTCTTGAGACACTATATTTTGGGGATAGCATCCAGGTTCCCGCTCTGGAAGGAGGACGTGAGCCGAAGAGACACCTAATTGCTTCCTCACCCCAGGGAAAGGATGCAGACCCTTAGAAGTCTCGAGGCGAGACTTCTTAAGGGGTGGAGAATACTTTCCTCTTCTTAGGACGTGGAATCCTTTGAAGAGGGAGGTTAGGAGGTGTCATATAACGAAGACGAAAGACAATGACCCCGTGAAAACTCCCTGCAACAGTGGAAAGGAGGATACTATGTCATGGCAAGGAACCGCACCAATCAAGAGCAGAGAGTTTGTTTGTTACAGCCGAGCACTTGGCTCGGCAGAGCTGTCTGGTCAAGCCGAGTCGAGGGAGCTGAGCAGATCACCACTACATAATTATGAGTGGTAATCGTCAATGAAGAACTATTACTTCTTCCCAATTAACTATTCTCCTTTGAGGCCGAAGCTGCAAGAAGAAGAATAAAGCGGGATTATGTGTCTGCTGTCCTACTTGTTTGGACTATAAGGTTCAATACACAAGGATGGTACTTGACCATTCACCTAGGTGTTGCATGCAGTTCCAAGCTCTGCATAATTCCAAACCAGACTAAGGAGCAAACTCATCTGTACTGGTAAAGGCTCGTTTCGCTATCCAAGCACTTGTAATAGTGAGCGCTCAGCGAGCGGTAGAATTCTTATGAATTCCCACGCTCGGCAAGAAAACCCTACTCTTGTAAGACAATAATTGGGCAAGCCTTGTCTCGCCCTGGTGGTACTCGGCAATATGAAGAAGCTGAGCACTCAGCTCGACGAGACTTCCGATTATTGTAACATTTATCAGGAATGCCCGTTGACAGTGTGTTTGGAAATCACAGAAAACTAAATCACCCTGTGAACACTCAGAAATTCCAAGGAATTTAATGGCTTAGCAAGACTCCTGATTTTCGTAATAACAGTTACCAGGGATGTCTGTCTCGCCTGAATGTTTGGAAATTATAGAAAACCATAACACTCTGAGAATGTCAGAAATTCCAAGGAATTCAAGCATTCAGCGAGATTCCCGGGGTATTATAGTAACAATTATCACGAATTCTCATCTTGTCCGAGTGTTTGCAGATTATAGAAGACCAAAACACTCTGAGTGCGCTAGAAATTCCAAAGAATTTAAGCATTCGGCAAGGCCCCCGAATTTTGTCAAATGATCATCGGGGTGGGGACCTTCCTTGACTCCCGTAGAAATCTAAGAGGAACGGGCATAAAAACCAGTGCTAAATGTGAGCATTTAAGACTGGAATTCAAGTACAATTCAACAGAATATACACTTGAGGCTCCAAAAATGCAAGAACTGGTCAAAAGGACAGAAAAAGCCAGGGAGACAGTCTAGATTTGACATAAGATTCTTCCTTAACGACGTGGATGTACGTCCTATAGGACCCAAGATCCCTCCAGGATCGTAGTCCCCCAACACTGAATCTTATCGAGAGCAGTCTGCAGGATCCTTCCTATTCACCTCGTCCTTCCCGGCATAGCCATAGGAGGTAGAGCGAATAGGCGAAGAAGACTGGCCGCTCTCGCTCACCCTGCTAGCAGAACTAGCAGGAGAAGCGAGTCCCAGGCAGCTATCAACCTGTGGTGATGGCCAGGACGCGAGTCTAGGAAAGTGTTATAGTCTGGAGAAACGCTTTCCTGAGGAGGGTTACGAAACTCTTGCAAGGCAGGAGAAACATTCGCCGCTACCAATACCAGTTGGTCACACAAATGTGACCATCATCTGGGTGAGGTTGAGCATGCCAGTATTGTCCTCCAATGCGTCCAAGTCCTCGTTGAGGCCAAAACCGCTCAAGAGGATTGAATGGGGGACCCCCTACCAGTCTCATTGCATGCACGGACCCGCGGGACCATCATGTCAACCCTGGGAACCGAGCAATCACTGGGAAAGCAAGAGTCACCTGAGCGACTCCCTCCTTTCTTCCACTCCATGCCTGAGTCGTGACGGTGAGCGGACTCAGTGTCAATGATTGAACACGAATCCGTAGATTAACGTGCACTTGGGGAAACTCGCGAACGAGTGCCCGACACGGAACTAGTCTTAGGGGCAGAACCTCTAGGACTAACAGCAGAAGTGCTAACCGAAGTTTGTGCTTCTTTGGCTCCCGACACGCTAGGCCCTGGGGACAGCATGACAGTTCCTGTTCCTGAAGGAATGGGCAAGCGAGTGGAAGACCCAACTGCCTCCTCAGTTCAAGGACGCAGACCGTTAGAAATCCCATGACGAGACTTCTTAGGTGGGTGAGATTTCCTTCTCCTTCTTTGGCAGGGAGCCTTAGAAGTTGAAGGAGTGGAGGCTGATGAAAAATATGATCATTCCGAAGAGGAAGATGATAATGCTTGATGAGCTCTCTTCCTCCTCAACTTCTCGCAATTCTGCAAGACTTCTTCTAAAGGATGAGGTACATTTACCAGCAGGAATAGAGTTAATAATCACAGGGCAGCGGCGAAAGCTTTGACCAGTGACGAACTCTAGGATAGCAGCAGCAAATGAATATGATTTCCAGCAGGGGAACAGTACACACACTTGAGGACCAATTTCACAGCATGCTACGAGTCACAGGTACAATCCCAAGGTGGATAGTCAACACAAACAGACATCCAACCATCTACTGCTGTAATCAACTATCACCACTGTTAGCCCGTAGAAGAAAATATGATTTAAAAAAATAAGGATGTTCCTCTCGCATCCAAGGGCACTGCTCTACGAAATGAGAGGAGAACCCTCAAACATCAACACCACACGCCTCCTCTTCTATCTTCGTCCGATAGCTAGCGAAAGGACGAAGGTGAAGAAGAAATACTAGAAGAAACAAAGGACAACCCTCCAAAGTTCCCCTCAGTAATTTCCAAAGCATAAGTGTAAATTTTGGATGAATACATGTCTCGTCCTAACGTTGAAGGGTGGAAATATGTAATAAGGGTGCCTGCACACCCTTGTAGCCGACCCTTAATGCAAAGCAGAAAGGTGACTATCAAGGCTGTTACATAAAATGGGTTTGCATATTAATTATTAATGTCAATTAATTATTATTAAACACAGTATATAAACATATTCATTCAAAATAACAAAATGACATTTTTATAATAAAATTAGATTTTACACACTTACCAAGTAGCTGAAAGCTCACTACCGCGGCAGTCAAATCTTACAAATTTCGTGATGGAGCCACCATCACTAGTGTAGGTGTCAGGACCTCCCCACTTTCGGGACCAATAGGTACAAAAGTGCAGAGAGAATCAATTTGTTTGGCCTGCCATGTCCCTCTGTGGGGTGGAGGGAAGGGCTTTAATCAGGTACGTAATTACTTGGTAAGTATGTGTAAAATCTAATTTTATTATAAAAATGACATTTTCACACATGTAACTAACCAAGTAATTACCTGTAGCTGATTCCAGTCTTATGGTGGTGGGAATCATGGGCATGCTCTACATCGAAGACTTATGTATATTAATGACTCAATATAGAAATACGTACTGCCTCTGGTCATCGCTCTCTTGACCTGTAGGAGGTGTGACAGTTTGGCCAATGATCACCCTTACTTTGGTGGGAAATAACTTCTCAGTCATGGAGATTCACCGATGACTGGAGGAAATTATTTATTGATGCCCTTGCCCTGGGCTTAGATCAGATAAAACACAACAAACACCTACACCATAAAAAACAACCAGTGATACCCTACAATAAGACTGGCGAGTACTCCGGGTAAAAGGTACCCCCAGGCTTCCCAAAACTCGACACCAACAATCAAGACAATAGAGGATAGTCAAGGAATAGCTAGCTCCTTATGCTTCCTTCCCCAACACCATGCCAGCCACCAACAACAGACCCAACGTGGAGCAACTCTCATAAACCGTTTCTATGTCTTTCAGATAATGCATAGAAAAAACTGATCTACATTTCCAAAATGTAGAGTTCATAATGGTTTCTAAGGACATATTATGCCTAAAAGCTAGAGACGTCGCCACGGCTCTCACTTCATGAGCCTTAGCTTTAATGGAGGTTAACACTTCTTCCTGGATTTGAGAGTGTGCCTCCATTATCAAGTTCCTTAGGAAAAAGGAAATGGCATTCTTAGACATCGGTTGAGACGGAGACTTTACTGAACACCATAGATTACTTGCAGGTCCTCTAATCTTCTGTTCTATTCAAATAATAGCATAATGCTCTTACTGGACAAAGAAGACACTCCTCCTCCTCTGGTCCTATGATATCCATAAGATTCTTAATCTTAAAAGAACGTGGCCAAGGTTTGTTCACATCCTCGTTCTTTGCCAGAAAACCCCAGGATAGAGAGCAGACTATGTCACCTTGAGAGAACCCTACTCTCTTGTCTATAGCTTGCAATTCGCTGACCCTTCTGGCTGTTGCTAGAGCTGTCAGATAAAGGGTCTTTTTTGTGAGGTTCCTTAGAGACACCGAGCAGAGGGGTTCACAAGAGTCCCCTGACAGCCACTTTAGAACTACGTCCAAATTCCAAGAAATTGCTCTCAACTAAACTGTCTTGGAAATGTCCATGGATCTAATAAGATTGGTAATGTTATTTTTGTGTCCCACATCTATGCCTCTATGTTTGAACACAAGAGTTTAGCATAGCTCTGTACCCTTTGATAGTACTGGATGCTAACTTCCAAGAGGACCTCAAGAATAGAAGAAAATCCGCTGTCTGTGCGATAGTGGTTTGAGAAGAAGAGACATTATGTCTTTTACACCTGTTTCTAAAAACTGACCACTTCAATTGGTAGAGCTTGGAAGTAGAAGATCTGCGACATCTAGTAATGGCTTCTGCAGCTAGTCTTGAAAAGCCTTTCGCTCTAACCAGTCGCTTGACAGTCAAAATCCTGTCAGAGACAGCGTGAACAATCCCTGATGGAACCTGTACAAGTGAGGCAGTTTGAGTAGCGACTTCTTCTGAGGGAGAAGTCTGGGAAAGTCTATAATTAGATGAAGGAGGTCTGAAAACCACTCCTTCCTCAGCCAGAATGGAGCTACGAGAGTCATGGAGACATTTTGATGACTCATAAACTTGTTAATCACCTCTCGAATCATTGCGAACTGTGGGAACGTGTATAGGTCCAGCCCCGTCCAATCTTGCAGCATGGCATCTGTCACCCATGCACAGGGCTCCAGCACTGGCGAACAGAAAATTGGCAGACGATGATTCTTGGCTGTAGCAAAGAGATCTATAGTCAGTTGCCCCCAAAGACTCCACAGATCCTTGCACACCTGGAGCTTTAGTGTCCACTCTGCTGAGAGCACTTGGTTCCGTCTGCCTAGTTCGTCTTCCATGACGTTCATTCTGCCTTGAACAAAGCGAGAAAGAATCGTTACTCTTCGCTGTTCCGCCCAAATCAGGAGTTCTTTCACTGTCTGATAAAGAGAGAAAGAATGCGTGCCTCCTTGCTTGCGGATGTACAACAGTGCTGTCGTGTTGTCCACAAATACCGCTACTATCTTTCCTGAAACCTGTCAACCAAAGTGTTGCAGACCGAGGAAGATTGCCAACAGTTCCTCCACGTTGATATGTAGGGTTCTTTGTTCCACCAACCAGTTACCCAATGTCTGTTGCGACTCCAGGATGGCTCCCCATCCTAGGTCTGATGCGTCGGAGTACAATTTCAGGTCTGGGTTCTTTGGTCGGCGCAACTTTCCTTCTAGTAACCTGTCCTCGGACAACCACCATCGGAGATCCAACTTTATCTCCTCAGAGATTGGGAAAACGAACGAGTCTTCCTGCGTCTTTCTGGACCAGAGAACCTTCATATAAAATTGCAGAGGCAGCATGTGTAGCCTGCCTAACTTGACAAACAGTTCCACTGACGAAAGAGTTCCTAGAAGGCTCATCCACTGAAGGACTGAGCAGGACCTCCGACTCATGAATTCTTGTACCGTGTGTAGGCAAGACGCTACTCTTTTTGGCGATAGAAATGTGCAAAAAGTCCGAGAGTCCAGAATCATGCCCAAATATTGAATTCTCTAAGAAGGAACCATCTGGGACTTTTGGGTATTTATTAGTATTCCCAGTTCCCGAGTCAGAGCAAAAAGTTTCTTCAAGTCCCCTGTGCACTGTTCCGTCGAGGGAGAGCGTAGAGCCAGTCGTCTAGGTAAAAAGGTGTGTTTATCCCCATCAAATGTAGCCACTTTGCTAGAGGGGCCAAGACCCTTGTGAAAACTTGGGGCGCAGTCGTCAGACCGAAACATAGGGCTCTGAATTGATATACCTTGTCTTCGAACACAAAGCAGAGAAGTTTCCTTGACTCTGGGTGTATGGGGATATGGAAGTATGCATCTTCCATATCCAGTCACCCTCCAATCCTCTGGATGAAGAGAAGCTAGGATAGAAACATTTGTCTCCATTCGAAACTTAGTTTTTACAATATATTGATTCAGAGCGCTGATGTCTAGGACAGGCCTCCAGTCCCCAGTGATTTGGGGACTACAAAGTCGGTTGTAGAAACCCTTTGAGCTGTGATCTACTACTAATTCTACTGCTCTTTTGTGCATAAGAGACTGAACCTCTTAAGAGAGGGCTAAACGCCTCTCGGATCCTGCCGAGTACACTGTTAACATTATCGGAAAACTGGATAACTGCGGCTTTTGTAGGAGAGGGATGAAATAGCCTTCCCTTAACACCTGAACCACCCAAGGATCTGCACCTCTGTTGCTCCATTCCCTCCAGAAATAACAAGGCCTTGCTCCTTGTTGGAAGTTTTAATATTGGTCTTCCTAACTGATCTGTAGCCTGGCCTGGTGGGAGTCACCTGGGCGACTCCCATCAGTCTTCTGCTCCGTGCCTGGATCCTGGCGCCGAGCGAACTCGGTTGCCTGGGTCTTGGCTGCACGGTCTCCCGCAGGTGACCGTACACTCGGTACCTCTCGCAAACGAGAGGCCGAGACGGTACCTGGCGTCGAGGCAGAACCTCTGGCGCCAGGAGAGGAGGTACCGGTGTTAGCCGGTACCCCTCCGGTCCCCGTCATCTTCTTCCTTGCGGAAGGAGAGACGGGCCCCGTTCCCGAAGGAACAGGAAGACCAGCGGAAGCCCCAACTGTCCCACCGGAGTGGGACAGACCATTAGAGGTCTCTGAGTGAGACTTCTTAGGTGGGAAGGAGGCTACGTTCTTCTTCTTCGGCTGGGGGCCTCAAAAGTCGAAGGGGAAGAGGCGGCAGAAGATGACGGCGACACCTTCCTCTTCTTCCTGGACTTCCTCTTCGGCAGTTCCTTAGGACAACCGACAGGTCCTCCATTCAGGACAGAGTTGGGGCAGTTGCCGAAGCAACACGGCCCAACTGCACCTGTACGGAGGGACCTGCGGGAGTAGCAGTGGAGAGAACACTTCCTCGAGGAGGGCTACGAAACTCCTACCTGTCAGGTGAAGCGTCTGCCACCACCGAGACTGGTCTCGATGGGGCTGTCTCTGAAAGAAAAGGATTAATTAAAAGAGGGCTGGATGGCCCGCCTCCACCGGTCTCTGTGTGCATGGACCCGCGGGAACGTCACGTCAACCCTGGGCACCGGACGATCGCTGCGAGAGCGATTGCCGGTCTGGCAAGAGTCACCCGAGCGACTCCTACCATCTTTCGCTCCATGCCTGGGTCCTGACACGGCGAGCGAACTCCGCAGTCTGGACCCTGGCTGCACGGTCACCCGTAGGTGACCGTACACTCAGTAACGCTAGCAAGCGGGTGGCCGAGACGGTTCCCCATCCAGAGGTGTAACCTTCGGAACCGGGAGAGGAGATACCAACGGTGGCCGGTACCTCCATGGTCCCCGTCTGCTAGAGAGACAGGCCCCATTCCCGAAGGAACGGGAGGACCAGCGGAAGACCCACCTGTCTCTCGGAAGCGAGACAGACCCTTAGAAGTCCCGTGACGAGACTTCTTAGGGGGGGGAGACCACCTTCTCTTACGGCAAAATCTTAAAAGTTGAAGGAGGGGAGGCATGAAGATATGAAGATCTCGAAGAGGAGGATGACGACACTTGACGAGCTCTCTTCCTCTTCGGTTTCTCCTTCTGCCAGACTTCTACCATCAGGAGTAGATAACCTCACAGGGCAGTGCGACAGCTTCGTCCAGTGACATAACTCCCGGGTAGTAGTGGTAATGAAAATCATTAACAGCAGGGGATCAGTACACACACTCGAGGATCGGTACACAACATGCTACGAGTCATAGGTACAATTCCAAGGTTAGGATAACCAACACAAAGAGCATCCAACCAATACTGCTGAAAACACAATCACCACTAGTCTGTAAAATAATGAGAAAAAAAAAATTAAAGTAATGAGGATAGTCCTCACACATCCAAGGGCGTCGCCCTCCGAAGTGAGAGGAGATCCCCAACATCAGCACACAGCATGCCCATCCTCCTACCTTCTTCCGATATTAAGTGAAAGGAAGGAGAAGTTGAAGTTCCCTTGGTAATTACCAAGCGTAAGCGTAATTTCCGGATGAATACTTGTCTCATCCTCACAATAAATACATATCTCGTCCTCATGCAGGTCTGAGCCAGTGTTAAAGGACAAAAGAATGTAAATAATATGTTGGCATACCTTAGCCGCCGGCTCTTACCACAAGTAGAGGGGCGGTTACAAAGGCTATCACAAAAAGTGGGTTTTTATATTAATTGAAAAACCAAGGACAAACCTTTGTTTAGTATTAATATCAAACACCGTAAATGTATTATTATTTAAATACAAAAAATAAACCAAAAGGATCCCACAGGGAAAAAAGATCAACGACCAGTCAGCCGGAGCTCACAAAATCCCGTCTTCATCGGAAGACGGCCGAAAGTAAAGTGGAGTGTTTACATCTGGGCAGGCTAGCCTGCCCAACGGTAGTTACTGCCTAACCACCTTGTTCAAGATTCAACGGCCGTAATTCCAGCTACGCTGAAAGTATAGTATATTCCTATTGTTAAAGGACCGAAAGGTTTGTACTACGTATTGGAACAAAGTGGAGACCGGAGCCGCTGTCTTCCCTGGAGAGAAGAATCTGAGTAATTCTCCAAGAAGAACGCCAATAGAGAAGCGTAGGCAGAATGAGGTTAGGTCTCTTGCTCTACTACTTCGTTCTCCGACGATATAGGAGAGAACGCCTTCTCCTTATTGCCTGAAGAAGCTTCCTTTTTCATGATACACATAAGCTCATCCAGCTTACGTTTGAGAGGAGCCAAAGACTCATCTACACAAGTCAAAGTAGAATCAGGAGTAAAGTCCAGAACTGATATTGTAGCCATTGGCGCCAAACGCCCCACATTAGGCGTAAATTCAGGCGTCAAGCAAGCCGAGTCAGGTGCCAAGTCTAACAGAAGAGGCCGTCAAGCTTCCAAGAGCGGGCGCCAAATGGGCCATCACGGGCGCTGAGTGGGAAGCATAGTACATCGAGCTGCCAGAGAGGGGTCGGGTGCTCAGGTGCAGGAGCTACTCAGTCCGCCACAGGTGTTACCTGGTCCGATACGGGCGCTACTGGAAATGGAGAAGCTGAGCGATGTACGTCAGCAGTCACTACGAATTCTTGATGTGATGGGCGCTCGGAAAATGGCGAACGCCAGGCAGCCAAAATCTGACGACTAGGCGAAACATGGAAGCTACAAGATGGTTGAGGGTCAATACCAGGCTCTCTCTATTTTTCAACAGGAGGCAGAGAGCTGTCAGAGATCGAGGAATGTCTCTTCAGCAGCCTTGAGGCTGACATTCTGCGTCGTCTACGTCTCTTTTCTGGTGACGCCACTGATAAATCTGACGACAGACGTGAAGCAATGAAAGAGACACCTTTCCAATGGCGCTCTGTCACTCCCTGTGAACTTCCAACAGGTGCGATGGAGGAGGCAGCTGTATAGGGGCAAACCCCTCAGGCCTCCCTTGGACTCCCTGT
>NC_087205.1:33750412-33812912 GCF_015104395.2 Macrobrachium nipponense
TAGAAAAAGAGTTCTAAACGAGCAGAAGGCCGAGTCTTTGTTAAAGCCGACTTCATCTTCCAGGGCATGAAGTTCCCCAACTCTTTTGGCTGTCGCTAAAGATAGGAGAAACAAGCATTTCCTTGTTATATCCCTGAACGAAGCTACATGGGGAGGCTCAAATCTGTCAGACGAAAGGAACTTGAGAACTACATCCAGGTTCCAGCTGGGAGGAGTTAGTTCCTTAGATTTTGTCGTTTCAAACGATCTAATCAAGTCGTGCATCTTTATTCTCAGCAATCTCTAGGCCTCTGTTTCTGAAGACTGCCGAAAGCATGCTCCTGTATCCTTTGATCGTCGATACAGACAAGTGAGAGACCTCTCTCAAGAACAAAAGGAAATCAGCGATTTCGGTTATAGAGGTACTGGAGGAGGACAACTTCTTAGACTTACACCACCTTCTAGACATCACCCCAAGGGACCAGTCTAGGAAATTAAACACTTCCAAAATATGGAAGAGGCCCTTGAGGAGATGATCCGTCTCCGAAATCGCCCAAGACACACGAGCTCCATTCAAAGCGTGTCTCCGTGATGAATCAACCAAGGTTGAAAAGTCCGCTTCGGCTGCCGCTGGGTAGAGAAAGGCCCATGTTCTCCCACCCGTTCGGTACCAGAAACCTCTCTTGCCAGAAAGTATGGCTGGAGGCATACAGAAGGTGGTTCTGCCCAGATCCTTCTTTGACAACATCCATTTGTCTAAAGACTGAAGCGCTCTCTTCATAGAGATCGTAGGTCTCATCTTCAAGACCGACGAAGACTTTGGTACAACCGCACTCGAAAACAGTGATTGAGGCGAAGGAGGAGCCGCAGGAGTCAAAGAATCTCCGTATTCCTGCAAAAGAAGGTCTGTCAGAACTCTATAGTTAGAGACTCCTTCTCTACCGTCACCCTCTTCTTCCGACTCTCCTTCTACACCTTGTGGAGAATCGGCCTGAAAAACGAGAGGATCTTCATCCCGTTCTCTCTCTACTGGTGACAAGCTCCTACTAGGAGAGGGACTCATAGAGTGAACAGACTCTCTCTCAAGTCTAAAAGAAGTCTCGCGTCTGCTAGACTTCTCACGCCTGGAAAGCTCCTCGCGCTTGGCTGGCGCCTCGCGCTTGTCCTGCGCCTCGCGCATTGTCTGGCGCCTCGCGCTTGTCTTGTGCCTCGCGCTTGGCTGGCGCTTCTCGCTTGGCTGGAGCTTGTTGCCTGGGACTTGGCATCTCGCGCCTGGGCTCGACGCCGTCGCGCCTTGTCTGGCCGCCCTCACCTGCAAAGCTGAACATCCTCCGCTGCCTGGCCTGGCAATCGTTATTCGCGCTTGGCTGAATCCTCGCGCCTGGCTGGTCGCCTTCTCGCCTAAACTGGCCCGCCTTCGCTGCCTGGCTGGCGCCTCGCGCCTAACTGGCTCCTCGCGCCTGGCTGGCCCGCAATGGAACGCTCGCGCCTGGCCTGGTCGCCTCACGCCTGAGCTATCGTATCCTTATCTAGAGCAACTCGCTCGGATAGCTCCTGAAGCTTGCACGACTCTTCGCGCCTGGAAGACGTCCCATGTCTGGAGGACGCTTCACGTCTGGCCGGTGAAAGAAGACAAGACTTCTTAATAGGAAGTCTAGCGTCCTTCTTGCGAGGGGATCCCTCGAAAGAACTCCAACCAAAGAGGCTATCTGCTCTTGTACTGCGAGCAATATCCTCTTGGAAGCCACACCAGCGTCCTCTTCAATAGAAGAAGCAGGAGAACTCGAAGGAGTGCGATCCTCAAATGGCTAGGATTCGAGGAGACGTCGAAACCCAGCTTTAGCCTTCTTGATAAGAAGAAGGTGCTTCCTCCGAGAAGCGTTCCGGGCTCGAGTCGAACGCGCGCTCTTTCCAATGCCTTTTCAGTGGCCTAGAAAGATACCGAGTCCTTCCACCCTCGTTTAGGTGAAGGAGAACCGGACGACGAGAAACAATCTCATAGGACGCTTCTATTAGAGCGGTCCTGAGCAGACTGTAACGAAACAGAACCTGCTGAAGGGAACGCTGACCGTTGGGGATTCCCCACAACCTCCGTACGACTTTCGACTTTCCTACTCCTCTGGGTATGTGAGTTTGGAAGAGGTCTAGGCCTGGGAGCATCGCAGGGACGGTCAGACGCCCCCTCCACAACACTGGGAACACTCACTTCACTAAGTAATTCACAATCACTTGCCTTACCTTGCATGGCCGCCATCTTTATCTTCATTTTACGAAGAGTAGCCTTCAGATTGGCGATTTCCGAAGCCGAATCCGAATGCAAAGCCTGTGAGGATTCAGATACATTAGGGAGAATCATATTCATTAATAAAAGGAGAGTTAGACTCAGAAAAAGGCTCAATAGGCCTTGTACTCACACTCTTTTGTGCAGCCCGTCTAATTCTATCCCTCTCTCACTTCTTCAAGTAAGAAGTTAGAGTCTTCCATTCATTAGCATTCAACTTTTCACACTCAATACAGGTGTTAGCAAAGAACAGTCAACCCCCTACATTTACGACATAACAGTGTGAGGATCAACCGAAGCCTTCGGTATCCTCACCTTGCAGCCTACATTCACACACTCTCACACTAACACTTGAATCAGAACCCCCATTCTATCAGAAAAAACAATCAAAAGCAAGTCCAAATCCAGTCCACAGTAGCGAATGCCAAAAAAAACAACGATCCAGTACGTCACAAGAAATCTAATATAGGATGATCAAAAAAGTCTTGAAAAGCGAATTCCAGTCAGGAGGTAGTAACACAATGTTGATACCACCGGCGACAGAGAAAATATGATAGAAAACGGGAATGGTTCCTAGTCCTGCCGCCCAGGGCAGGCAGGTAGATCACCTGACCTACCGTTAGCGATGGGCAGCGAAATTTGAATTTCTGTCGGGGACGACGAGTCTTAGCTAAGTATATATCTGACAGGTAAGTTCATTGTATGAAAATTAGATTTTGATTGTTATGTACATATATTTTTTGGTGTTTTACGGAATGTTTGTTTTGAAAATAATAGCTATTAGTGAACATATGATATTAATTGTCCCACTATTTTATTATAGGTGATCTTAATTATCTCACATTCATGTAACAGTATTATATTAATATTTATTTAAATAAACAGTAATTAATAAATAACAATAATATGAAGAACATAAAGGGTTTTTTAAAAATTTTTTTCTGCAGTAGTGATGTTTGTTTGATTATGCATCTGACCTCACATTTCCGAAATTGAAAAATTCCAAAAAACCGAAACATCGGAATGTGTGTGCACTACACTTTTTTAAACACGCACACAATGTCTACACATTTACTGATACCCGTTGGTGAAAGACTCAAATTACAGTATTTATTTCTGAGAGAGAGAGAGAGAGAGAGAGAGAGAGAGAGAGAGAGAGAGAGAGAGAGAGAGAGAGAGAGAGAGAGAGAGAATGATTTAGGACTCCAAGGCATGTTATTTTTACAATTCTTTTATTATCTTGGTATTCTTTTTAATCTTGAGATCTTCTATTCAATTCTCGAGATTAGTAAGAAAATTACCGTAACTTCACTAGCAGCAGCACACATCTGAACGACTCGGCCATTAGCACGCTAAACCACCAACCTTATGAACTGACCTCGGAAAAGGAACTCGCATGATACATGAGATACATGACAAAACCACTGTTTATTGGTGAAAATTTTGGGGTCGCATGATATGCGAGATCGCACGTTACTCGAGTATATACGGTACTTCTTCATCGGATGACGGCCGAAAGCAAAGTGGAGTGTTTACATCTGGGCAGGCAGGCCTACCCGCCTACCAGACGATAGTTATTGCCTAACCACATTGTTCAAGAATTTAACACCCATATTCCAGCCTACGCTGAAAGTAATTCCTTATGAAAAGGACTGAGGGTTTGTATATCATGCAGGAACATACTAAAACTCTTACTTACCCAACCATAATTCTGAGGTCTTCTTTTTTTCGTTCAATGTCATTTCTGGTTTTTGTTAATATCTCCTGAACCTGGGTCACAGAGTTGTTTTCAAAAAGGATTGTCACTTCATCATCATGAGACATCCTGAAATAATCTGTCTGAAAATAGAGCATATAAAATATTGGTGAATGACTTAAATTGCTAAAAAACTAAAATATCTTGTATAAAAACATACACGCTGAAGGTAATGCTAGTTATTAATGAAGAAAGATTAGAAAAAATCTAATAAGGTTATTTCTGGATTGTTAACCAATATTGTTTCAGGCTTGCTGTGCTGATGTTTGCCTCAGTACTTCAAACTCATATTCATGAAGGTTTCTTTTCTGTCAAAAATTATTAAAACTTCTGCAACCATTCAATGGTGTTTAGAAACCTCCCTACACAGATTTGTTAAAATTCTTTGCAAAGGAAAAAAAATTAACTACACTTTTAGACAGCAGCCTGGACTAAACTGTGATTTTTCCTTCTTGTGCAAACTTCAACCAACTTGAAGTGAAAAAGAAATAGGGATTGTGAAAGAGTGGGGTATAAATGTATGGAAAACCAATGAAGGAAGAGAATTCCAAGGCTTAGGCATCAAAATTTACATTTAATATTTACATTTTATAACCCTGAGCACCACCTATGAATCATCTGTCACACTTACATACAGGACTGCATTCACCACAACAGGGTCATTTTCTTTAGTGGACTTTCTACATGGAACACAAAACATTAAAGTGAATGGACCCTACAAAGTTACTTCTCCAACAGGACTAAGCCCAAGATACCTGTTTACTATACTAAATCATTCCATACTCCCAAACCTGTTCCTACACCTTTTCTGGAGCACCCAAGGCTAGCCCACCTAGTATTAATAACATGTCTTGGGAACACTACTTTCTCTTAGTCCATTGACTATCTAAACAAATACTAACCATCTTGATTACCCCTTCTCACTTCAATAAGCTTATAAAGTAGCCATGTTCTGTATGAGTAACATGAGTGTTTGTGACATTTTGTGCCACCAAGTTAATCTCAGCTTTTTCATTGTGCCCTTGGTTTTCCACTGACTTTGGTTTGAGTCAGTTTACTTAGAGATACTGTTGTGCATGTATCACTTTGTTTTGACTAGTCTTATTTCATTTTCAGCCACCACCCTTAACTATTTAGCCTATTACCCTGTAATAGACCTAAAATCACCTCCAATAATGGTTCTCAGTCATTTTTGGACCATGCACCCTTTCACAATATGTCAGAAATGTCATTCCCCTACCCCTTTCCAAAATTGTCTGACTCAAAAACAGGAGCGTTCCAACACATTTTGGGGCCCAGAGGGCACAGTCCCATTTGGGGCCCTTCTTACAAGGTGGGAGGCGAGCAAAACAAGCCAAAGCAGCTGGGGGGATTAGGGGGTGGGGTGGTGGGCGATGTAGGTCCCCCGGGAAAATCTTTAGAATATGAGCAATTGTAGGATCATTTTAAAGGCACTTGCAAATGCAAATTTCAGAAACTTGATTTCTTATAACTAGGTGTACATTGAATAATTGAAGATCCACCTAATCCAGTAAAACATAATGAATCATTTGAATGTGTATTATCTGGGCAAATGGGGCCATTATGGGCGCCCTCAGAGGATAATTAGGACCCCCTATAAGCAGCAATCAATTGCCTTAGATCATCCCTGCCCTTACCCCAATCAATGTTACCCACCCTCCTCCGATCCATATGAGAAGGTCTATAATGGGCTCTACGATTGGGAGGGGGTCCCTGGAGAGCCCTTTTTCTTTTACATAACATTTTTGTCACATTTTTGTTCATAAAAATGATATTGTTATGATACAATAAAGTTTTATACATTCAACTTACCCGTCAGATATATACATAGCTGATTCACACCATTGGTGGAGGGTAAAAGACAGCTATTACTGAATATACAGGTAAACAACATACGTTGTAGGTAATAAATAAATAAAACCTTGGTTCCTATGTGTTTAGACGAAGGGTCGACTTCCTAGCTATTGCTAGTAGTCTGCTTCGTCTCAAGAGCCTCAGCGAGGATGTGACCTATGGCTAAGAGTTCTTGTAGATCTGTCAATGGGGTCTTATCCACTTACTTGACAGAATCTAGTGGTCATTTGTCAATGGGGTCTTATCCACTTACATGACAATACACCAATGCCTATTGGCATAATTTAAGGAGCACAACACCGATCCCGATCACCTGATCCTAACACGAGGGTTTGTGCTTAATTTGAAAAGAGCTATCCCCAAACTCATTTCAAATAACCCCAGAAAATAATACACTTATGTTAAAAAAAAAAAAAAAATTTTAAATAAAATTTTTAATTCACTAGTTAAGGATCAGTGTCGTCTCCCTATCCCAGCAACGCATCCGTGGACACGTATAACAAAGAGAGAAGGATCTCTCATAGGCCCACTTGATCTCCTTCGTGCAAAGAAAAGTCAACAGAAGTTGCATCTCCCGTTATTACAGCTAATATGTCTCTCATGACATATTGTTATGTAAAGAACAAGAATTGTTAAAAGCCCGCACTTCAAGCGCTTTTAATTCTTAGCTGTTTGAAGGAATCATCAAGTTACTCAAGAAGTGCTTTAGAGATTCCACTGTTCCAAAGAAGACCAGGGCTTTCTTTGAAATAGATCTCTTCTGGATGAAGCCCAGAGCCTGGCTTGCGCCTGGCTGGCGCTTCGCGCCTGCCTGGTGCCTCGCACCAGTCTGGCGCCTGGCGCCTGCCTGGCGTCTCGCGCCTGGCTGGCGCCTCACTCGCGCCTGGCTGTCGCCTCGCGCCTGGCTGGCGCCTTGCACCTGGCTGGCGCTTCGCTTGCCTGGCGCCTCGCGTCTGGCTGGCTCCTCGCGCCTGGCTGACTTCTCCCCACTTGCTGGAGATTCGAGCTTGTTAAGAATCTCGATGAAAACTGGCGATGTCCACCTCGGACACTCTATTTGCCTGATTTATTCGCCTCTAGCGCATCTGCGCCAGATTGGAGGCCTACTCCTTCTCCTCATCAGACAATGACAGTGTTTAATTGGACTGTCTTGCTTTGGCGTCTTTACGCCTGTTTGGCATTTGGTGGCGCCTGATTGGCGCTACATTGTCCGAAAGTCTGAACATCCACAATCGTTTATCAGGAGAATGGAAAAGGGTGTAAGAAATTCTTTCACTTTGAGCTTATGGCCTCCGTAACAAGGGGAATTTTAGTCAGCTACATCCAGTAGACGATAGGAAATCTAATAGTCCGAGAGATCAGTCTTCCTCCGAGGAGGATCATACTTGATACTTCCGTTGCTAAAGAGCACTCTTCCTACATGTTGATGAGTTCTCTTGTTGCAAAATCTTCCCTATCCTTGCACGAAGGCAGGGAAAGAGGCTGGAAGTCTAAGGAGATTCTGAGCTGAAATTGGGAGGATTCCTGATTTCTAGCTCTTTAAATATCTCTTCGAACCTTCTGGGAAGTGGTTTTTTAAGCCCTCATCGTATTCCAAAGACTCTGTCAGCAAACGTTTAAACCTTATCTTCTTTTGTAGATGAGAACGTAAATACATTGCCTGGACAACGAATCCTTTATCTGAAAGCGTTGATCCAGGAATAAAAGGTTTTAGTTCTTTCGCCAAACATACCATGCTGGCAGGAACCCATTGCCTAGTCTTTCTAGAATTTGATTCCAGATTCCAAGCCCAAAATTTCACTCGTCCTTTTGGTCGTTTAGTACCAAGAGAAACATTGATGAGGAGCAGTTCCATCTTGTCAGAACACGGACTCTTGAGGCCCAAATAGGATCCCATTGTAATTATAAGATCTCCTAGTCTTGTCGTATAGAGGTATTGTATAAGATCCCGAAGATCTTAATGCTCTGCTATCTCCAATTCCCTTTATAGAGACAGAGTATAGCCTTTTACTGCGTTCTTTGATAGCAGAAATATACAAAGGTGATTTCTTCCCTCTGAAGGGAAGAAAAAACCGCTATGTGGTTCACAGAGGTATCGGAAAGAGGACAGTTTCCTCATTCCCTCTAGCACGATCTGCAGTAATCAAATATCTTTTATTGGACTACTGTCATTTACCTTGAAACATCCTCTCATTCATGTCCACTTCTGGTCAGTCTGCACGCAGACAGACTCAGAGTGGAGAGGTTGTTAAGGTCCATTTAAAATAGATGCTGAAAGAATATTCAGACTGTCTTGGAAAAGACTTCCAAAAACTTGCTGTGAGAAGAACGTGACCTCTGTGAATCCAACCTTTCTAAGTCTAAAATGAGGCATAAACGTATTATCCTCTCTTTCTTTGACGCCCTTTGTCTTACATTCTGTAAAGAGTTTATATTTTAGGGGAAAAAGACTAAATTTATTCCCCTTTCTATAAAAATAAAGATGGGTGGTAGATTGCTACCTCTCTCTTATATACTTTCTTCCCTTGTCCTCGTGCCTGGGCAACGAGAGAATGGAAAATTCTATCATCGTTATTCAGCAAAACAAAAAATTATTATTATCCTATTCTCCTAATAAATTATCCAGGATCGAGGAGAATCATTCAAGATTCCTATCCTAGGACATCAGGCCGTAATGTACGGTTCAAATACTTGAAAAAGCCTCTCACCCAATACTGAGAGCTCTTACGAGTCTTTTCCGTACCAAAACATTACAAGGTCTCCCTTGTTATATGTTTACATAGGAGTAGGATAATACATCCTGTTAATAACAATGAAAGAGGAGAAAAGAGGAGCTTGCATGGTTTCAAGGGACTAGCCGAAACGTGCAATAAAAAAAGGGGTTGCCAAGGTCTTTCTAAAACCTGCACCCAGATTAACTTATGAGTCCGTATATTTTCTATCACTTGTTCTCATAAGGTTGAGGAAAAGCGAGAGACTTCTAAAGATCGGTTCTCTTCACCATGTAAGGTCTATAAAGCAGAGGAACCCACTTATTCCTGACACGTACTACGTTCGCCTGTGCGATATCTAGAATAATTGTCAGTAGAGGGTGATCTGGCAAAGAAAGTTTCTCCCAAAACAACTCCTCTTGCCAGGGAAGAAGTCGCTCACGCGACCACTATCACCTGACATGAGAAGTCTGTTCTTGTTAGAGACTTCCGCAATTTCAGTTAATCCTGACAAGGGCCACGGCCGCCTGTGCGATAACTTGTGTCCCTGTCAGGAAAAAACTGATCTTGTGTCAGTTCTCAAAGAGGAAACTCATGGAAAGTCTATCTCCAAATACTGAGAAATTGGAAATCCTGATGTCTTGCGCCTGGTTGGCGCCTCGCTCCTGGGAGGCGTCACGCTTCTGGGCTGGCGTCTCGCGCCTCGCAGCGTCCTCGCGCTTGCCTGGTGCCGTCGCTCCTGGGAGGCGTCACGCTTCTGGCTGGCGTCTCGCGCCTCGCAGCGTCCTCGCGCTTGCCTGGCGCCTCGTTCCTGGGAGGTGTCACGCTTTTGGCTGGCGTCTCGCGCCTCGCAGCGTCCTCGCGCTTGCCTGGCGCCTCGCTCCTGGGAGGCGTCACGCTTTTGGCTGGCGCCTCGCTCCTGGGAGGCGTCACGCTTTTGGCCCATTACTTGCAGCCGTGTCAAGAAATCTCGATATCAAAATAAGAAGAGGTGCTGTAAGAATCCTATAATTTTACAGTACTTACATAGTTGGATTTTTTCTTCTCAATTTTTTCTCTAATTTGAGTATATCGGAAGGGGAATTATTCTTTCCTCGGTTAATTCTTCCGTATCCCCCCCACTTTTTTTGTCCTGAACGAGAAATATTTTGGCTGGCGCCTCCTAACTAATTATCTTTATGTTTCTATGTGCCAGAACATCTGTGTCTTTATGGTACCCGACATCCTTTCAAATGTTAATTCCGTTCTTATTATGAAAAACTATTATATATGTAGTATAATCCATTCAGGGAAAACATTTCCCACTAAAAGAATGTTTCCCATTCGACTCATACAACTTCTGCGCAATATCCGATTCTAAATACGGTTGTGTCGTTTCTCGAAAGACTTAACCATAGCGTAGTCTTGAAGTGAATCTCTATTACATATCTCTTCTCACTAAGTATGTATACTCTAATAAGACATGCTTTCGTAAGTATGAGTGCATTAAATAATATAATGTTCTGCTGCATTAGAATCCTTTAATCATGTTATCTATGGTAAACAGCATTGAAAGGTTGTAATATCTTTCTTATTGAAAGCTTCCTAACAAAAGGCAGACAATATTTATTTATGACAGCTTCAGTATTCCCTCAATCCGAGGCTAAGACCACGATTGTAGGGAAGAGATACGGTTAGTTATCCCATTCCGCAGGAGAGAGAGCTGTAACCGACCGCTCACGACTGAGAAACAACATGGTATTGCCGCTGGTCTCTCTCTCAATTCAAAGCGAAAGCAGTCTTCGAAAGCCGACTGGCCTTCCATTTCCAGAGTTGCCAGTTACTCCATTAAATAAAGGAATCTTATAAAATTTTATCGAGCTTCAGGAAGTTTTATATAAGCAAAATTAAGCGAACGAGACTTCGACAAGTCTAGAAACTAAATAGGTGTCGTCTAACAATCCTTTTAAAACAATTTCTTCCTAGGAAAGTCCTAGAAGGGTACTGGTAATTCATGGAAACCTCTTCTAACACGAAGAAAACAAAAATGTTTGTCTATCCTACTCTCAATTCACTAATAAAGATATGCTTCTCCGATCACCTTCTCGAAGGACACGAAAGGCATCATATATAACTCATACTCTAGCGTAATAGAATACTCTATAATACTGTTACATTAAGGTAAACCGTATTAATTTATAGGAAATTTTGTAAGGATTTCACTTGACCATTATAGCATAAATTTCGGTATGCGATGTATGCCTTGCCATACCGTAGCCTAAGGCAGTATTTGTCCCTAAGCATGGTAGGAGCTGAGAAGCTTAAAAGTCCATACATATATGCTTTATCACTCAACGAGATCCATATAATTCATTCGATTGACAAATAATCTAAATCGTTCTAATCAGAATAGATCTACAGGCGGGTCCCGGGTTACGACGGTTCCGGCTTACGACGTTCCGAGGTTACGACGCTATTTCTTAAATATTCAATGGAAATTCCGTCCTGGGTTACGACGCTTGTTCGAGGGTTACGACGCTGACGCTTCCGACGCTCCGAGTTACGACGCTTTAAAAAACGCATGCTATGATAAAAATCCTTTATAGTTTAGCACAGTACATAATAAAAATATGTTTTTGGTTACATTACAACAAAATTTTGAGGTTATGATGATTTTGACACTTTTTTTTTCGTATTTTTTGAATTTTTTTTACTGACGCCGCATATGCGGAACTAGTTTGCGGTTTATTATTTATTGCGGAATGAATTGGAACACTAAGCTTTTGGGATTATGACGCAGTTTTTTAAAAACAGTCCAAAAGCGCAAATATAATTGAAAAAATCATTGCTTGTTTCCAGTACATAATTAAAAAAACTAAGTTTCTGGTTAGATTACAACACAAATTCCAAGGTTACGACGTTTTGTTATGCTTTTTAACGATACCTCATATGCAGAACTAGTTTTTTGAGCGGAGGTGCATAAATTAATTAACGCTATTAAACTGTATGGTAAATTGACCGAACAACGACCTCGGACGGTCGAGACGCAAGCGTAACAATACGAAAGGACGCCACTTCAATCGCGTGCCTGCCTGCATTCCACTAGGTTGTGTGCTGAGACGTTGCTGAAATTCCTTGCCATTTTCGCTAATTTACAATGGCTCCTAAACGCCAAAGTACTTCCTCCGATGATAGTTTCATCCAAGAAGAGGAAGGTCATCACGATGGAGGTCAAATATGACGTGATAAAGCGTTCGGAGAGGGAGAAACTAACACCGAAATAGGCCGGTTCTTTAGGCTTGAGCAGGACCACGGGTGGTTAACCATTGTGAAGGATAAGGAACGTATTCTGAAGCACGTTAAGGATGCTGCACCGATGAAGTCAACGGTGATAAACGAGAAGCAACGTAGCCAGAGCATTGTTGAAATGGAGAAATTGCTCATGATCTGGCTGGAGGACCAGAACCAGCGACGTGTTCCGGTGAGCTTAAGTGTGATCCAGGAGAAGGCTAGAGCGCTGCATGAGGCAGTAGTGAAAAAAGTTTGGCGAAGGCAGTGCTGGTGGTGAATTTTCCGCGAGTAGAGGTTGGTTTAACCGTTTTAAGGCTCGTGCAAATTTGCATAATGTGAAGCTGCAAGGTGAAGCTGCTAGTGCTGATAGCGAAGCAGCAGAAAGTTTTCCAGGTGGTTTGGCTGAGATAATTAAGGATGGTGGTTACACGGCTGACCAAGTCTTTAATGTGGATGAGACTGGATTATTTTGGAAAAGAATGCCAAATCGAACGTACCTTTCCAAGGAGGAGAAGTCAGCACCTGGCCATAAAGCTGGAAAGGAGCGACTGACTTTGCTGTTTTGGGGCCAATGCAAGTGGTGATTGAAACTGAAGCCCTTGCTGGTGTATTTGGCCGAGAATCCCAGGGCTTTCAAGGGCATTTTCAAGAGTCAACTCCCTGTGATTTGGAAATCTAACAAGAAGGCGTGGGTTACTTAATGGTCTTCGAAGATTTGGTTCAATGACCATTTCGTGCCAGCAGTGGAGCGGTATTTGACTTCGAAGGGTCTGCCTTTTTAAGGCCCTCTTAGTCCTGACAATGCCCCCTGGTCACCCTTCAAATTTGAGCGACTATGCATCCTAATGTGAAGGTGGTGTACCTCCCACCCAATACCACATCGCTGATACAGCCAATGGACCAGGGAGTAATAGCAAATTTCAAGGCTTACTACCTTAGAAGGGATCCATTACGTTTTTTTGCTTTGAGGGCCATAGAAGCTAACAAGGAGTTGACACTGAAGCAATTCTGGAAGGGCACAAACATTGCAGATGCAGTGAAGAACATTGCAAGTGCTTGGGACGAGGTGAAGACGACCACTTTAAATGGGGCCTGGAGGAAACTGTGTCCACAGTTTGTGCACAGTTTTGAAGGCTTTGACCAGGCAGAAGACGTCGAGACTGTGACGAGGAAGATCGTAGGGCTAAGCAAAGAGGCTGCAACTAGATCTTGAACCTGATGATGTAACAGAGCTGCTGGCTTCCCATGGAGAGGAATTGTCTGCAGAGGACTTACTAGAACTTGAACAACAAAATGATTGAGGAAGAGGAGGCGGCACCAGAGCCAAAACCCAGGTCATTAAACTGTGAAAGGCTTGTCAGAGGGTTTTACTCATCTGGAGAGAGCCTTGGCTTCTTTTGAGGCAGAAGACCCTAACGTTTCTAGGTTTGACAAAATCAAGAGAGGAATCATGGATTTGGTGACTTTCTACAAGGAGACCCTGAAGGAGAAGCAGACGAAGAGAAGTGTGCAGTCCAGGCTTGACACTTTCTTTCACAAGTCTCCAGTACCACCACCTCCACTCCTAGTCCTGGTAAGGAATTCTGACTTGTTTTACTAATTTATGTGTTTACAGTGTACATATTAAAATGTGAACAATTTCATGTGTATTTTTTAATGTAACAACTAAATGTAAGAGTAAATTGTAACTTCATTAATTTTCATCATTTGTAATTTTATTGCAGAAGTGGTGACAGTTCCAGATCCCCCTGTACTACCTGTGACAGTTCCAGATCTCCCTGTACTACCTGTGACAGTTCCAGATCTCCCTGTACTACCTGTGACAGTTCCAGATTCCCCCTGTACCTGGACCCTCTGTATCAGCCCACTGACGTGTTTACAATCAGTTTAAAGCATCATCTCAGTGTACAATCAGGGTAGCATTCATTTTTCCCTCCCATTTCATGGTTGATGCCTCGCCCTATACATCAGGTAAGGAATCCTTAACAAATTTGTATACTAAAATGTTTTATAAATTGCTAATAGAAATTTTATTAAAAGTTGTACATATGCTACAATTACATCACCTTATATATATTTATGTACCCTATCATTCTTTCCAGATGTAGATGTTCCCTCATCAGTTGATACAAGTATCACCTCCCCAGAGCCCAAAATCTCAGTTGATACGAGTAGTATCACCTCTCCCATTCCTTCAGGTAAAATTGAATTCTTCATTTTTTTTCATATTGAACATACGTATTACACACTACATATGTCAAACAGTAATAAACATGTGCAGTAGTTACAGTAGTAGTAACTATCATTTTATATATTTTTTTATCATTCCAGACTCCCAAGCACCTGCCCATCCACTCCATAGCCCAGCAGCCACCCCTCTCATGTACCATATGACCATCCCAGTAAGCAAGCCAACCACTAGAATTTGGTAAGGACATTTTTTTATTAATGTTTTAATATACATAATGTAATAACATGTTATGTATGTAACATACATACTATAATCATATGTACTATTACATTATCATTCCAGACTGGCATGCACCTGTGACTTACATAAACCAGACCTCTACATAGCCTACATGTCTTCATTTTGCTGGAGGTAAGGAATTCTCAGTTGTGTTTAATGTTTGCATACGTACAATAAATTTTGTACACCTAAGTGGTTACATACTGTCCTTTAATATTAATTCTTCATTCCAGACTGCCCATCATCCTAGCCTGTTATCTGTGATAAAGCACACTGAAGTTAGGTTGGAATGCATCCTTATCATGAATGCTCTACACTCCACCTCCATCTCCCACAACCTAGGTAACAGCTTTGAGACTCACTAAAAGTTGGTAAGTTATGTAAGGAATTTCCTAAATTAAGTTTTATACTACATGTTTTATATGTGATATTAAACCACTGTATTGGTGCATATTACTGTATGTACTACTAGATAAGTACGTTTACTGACAAAATATTTTTGTTACCATTCCAGAACCCCCTGAATGATGTAGGCTATGGGGCCACATAAGACTTTGTCCATCCAGGGTTACATTGAAACGACAACTTTAAACTAAAAGTAAGAATTAATTAACATACATTAACTCTTTTAGTACTCTTGATATTCTTACAGTAATTAACATATTGCATTCACAACGTTCTGTAGTGTATATTGTGTACACTAATTTTGTTACTTTTTCCTTCCAGAACCAACATTTTTCACACAACTCCAGGTTGTTACTGACAAGTGTCATCTTAAGGTATAACTACAAGTAGAAGCACCATTTTTGGATGGAAAAAACCCTTCAGGAAAGTATACGTATCACATGTAACATGTAGTGTAACAAAGGTATGAACAGTAAGGTTTTTACATACAGTAGTACATATTACATACGTACATAACTTTTTTTTACAGGAATTTCCAACCAAAGTTTGATTATGTACATATGTACATGTTATAAAACCACTGTACGTATGGTTACTGTATGTAAACTTACTAAAAAAAACATACATAAAAACATGACTTAAACTTTGATACTTTTTTGGTACATTCCAGAAAAATAAACCAGGACCCCCTCCATGATGCAGGCTATGGGGCCACATAAAACTTTGTCCAGGCGTTACTACAAATAAAACATAGCACGACAACTGTAAACTATGTACTACTGTACTAAAGGTAAGGAATTATACATAGTAGTAAAACATACATTAAGTAAGTTTTATACGTACATACTAAAAAAAAAAGTGACCAAGATCTCTCACATGGGATAAGTGATCAAGGTCCCTCATGGAATTACATACTGTACACTCCCTGCTGAACAGGGGGTGTAGACCAATCATTTACAATATGCAATATTAAACCACTGTATGGTGCATATTACTGTATGTAACTTACTATGCATAGAGTACTTACTGACAAAATTATTTTTTGTACATTCCAGAACCCCCTGAATGATGTAGGCAATGGGGCCACATAAGACTTTGTCCATCCAGGGTTACATTTGAGCGACAACTTTAAACTAAGGTAAGGAATTAATTAAACAGACATTAACTAAGTTTTATACATGTTATATATGTGATAGTATTAAACCACTGTATGGTGCATATTACTGTATGTAACTTACTATGCATAGAGTACTTACTGACATACTAATTATTTTTTGTACATTCCAGAAACCCCTGAATGATGTAGGCTATGGGGCCACATAAGACTTGTGCATCCAGGGTTACATAGCAGGGACAACTTTAAACTAAAAGTAAGGAATTAATTCACATACATTAACTTTTTTACTCTTGATATAACTCAAAAGTAAGGAATTATAAACTAAAAGTAAGGAATTAATTAACATACATTAACTCTTTTACTCTGATATCTATAATTTACATATTGTATTCAGGACTTTGTGTAGTATTTGTACTAATTGTGTTATACTTTTACCTTCCAGAGCTACCAGACTGGGATTTTAGTGTACTCCAGGATCTAACAAATACATACGTACTACTACGAAGTGTGCAATGCATGTATATAGTGTACAGTGTTAGTGTATACCCTAAGGATTAAGTGTAGTACATTGTGCTTTTTTAGTGTCACAAGAGTTTAATAAAGAATTATACCTTCAAGAACCCATCCTTTGCCATTGGAATAACCACACTACACATCATGCAATCTACTTGCATGTCACACAGGGTAAGGTCTCTAACTTTTTCTTTAGTTTAAGGCATATTTCCAAGTGTCGTTCCGGCTTACGACGATTTTCGGCTTACGACGCGCCTCAAGAACGGAACCCCGTCGTAACCCGGGGACTGCCTGTATACCTAAAAATGCACCGATGGGGATCTTATGTTGAAATAACAATTTCATACCCCCATGGGATAGCGTTCTCGTCTAGTTGCGAAAAAAAAAATGTTCGAACAATGACTTTATTACAAATGTTATCGAATGATCTCTAATATTAGAAGGCGCTAAATCGCCACCTGAATCGAAAGGTGGATCGATTAAAGTCATTGTCTCATTTGAATAATTCTACCAGAAGGCATTATACGAGGATCTTCGTCAAATTCATTCATTCGAAGTTCTCCTATCCATCATGGAAACAGTAGGCATAAAAGGGGGGAGAAAACACTGTTTTAGGATGCCTTTCCAATGGCTATCCCTGGCAGTCTGGGACGCTCTACAGAACCTGCCGAGGGGACGCCTGACCGGTGGGGATTTTCTGAAACCTCCTTACGGTTTTCGACATTCCTTCTCTCTTGGGCTTGTGAGCTTGGAAGAGGTCTAGACCTGAGAGCGAGACAGAGCCGATCAGACGCACCCTCCATTGTAATGGGGAACACTATATTCACTTCTTACGTTCTAAAGAGTCGCATTTTGAAACTATATCCAAACGTCTACAATTTGCAAATATGATATTGTAGATTCTGCGGAGTAAGAAGGTGATGAGGATGCAAACAACTACTAGTACTGTTATACTACTATAATTGCTCGTTAACACAAGAGCTAATAAAGCTTCTAAAGGATAGTTACTTTTCTGACTTCCCCAACTAGGAAGAAAGATATACATTTCCTCAATCAAATCTAACACTTATTTGTATTAATGAATAAATATAAGTAATTCCCTTTCATGAAAGTATAAGTAATTCACTTTCGTGAAAGTGCATGAGTGTCTACCGAAAACTTCGGTAGTTACATCACTAATCTTCGAAATTTTCGAAGTTAATATTATCAAAAGTTAACAAAAGCGTATGCCGAACCAAAGATCCATTACTTCCTGTAAAAGTTAGCCAAACGATCGATGGCGATGAAACACTAAAATCCATCAGGAGGAACTGCAAACGTTGTTTACATTCCAAGCGACAGAAAAAATATGAATTAGAAAACGGGTATGGTTCCTATTCCCGCCACCCAGCGGCGGGGGGCGGGGGGGGTAGATCACCTGACCTACCTGCCGCGAAATTCGAATTTCTGTCGGGGACGACGAAGTATCTGACGGGTAAGTTGAATGTATAAAATTAGAAATTGGGGCCTTTTAGTGGCCACCAAACTTTTGAGTCCAAATATAAATGGGGCCCTTGACCATTTTGGAGTCACTGGATTTAGCTTGTCCTGTCATAGCAGTAATGGTTAAATTTCGCATTTTGGGCCCCCCCCCTCCCACTTTGGGGCCCGGGAGGGGGGGGCACAATTTCAAACAGCCCCCCACTCCCCTTCAGGAATGCCACTGCTCAAAATGTGTGTTCCAAATAACTTGCAACAAAATACTAATAAAAACAAACAAGCTAGCAGAGAGAAAACCCAGCATGACCTCTCAGTAGTGTGAACCAATGCATATTGTATTTTGTATGTTCCTAAAGCCAGCTTGAGCTTGCCACTTTGTGATTACAATTCTCCTCCTGAAACTCTTAAATTCCCTTCCCTCTGGTTGTGAACCACCTGACACCTAAGCAATGCAGCATATAAAAATGAAATTTTTCATTATTAAAAATGAAGTTTTATTGTATACTTACCGAACAATTATAGAGCCGTGATTTCCACGAGCGGCAGGATACTAATTCAAATTTTAGCGCGTCGGCGTCGCCAAACACTGGTGGTGATGACGTCATCTCCCTCACTCGCGGGAGAACCAGGTACAACTGCCCAGAGTGAATCCAATTCTTTCTGCCCGTCCGTCCACCTAAGGGGAGGAGGGGGTGGGTATAATCATAATTGTTCGGTAAGTATACAATAAAACTTCATTTTAATAATGAAAATTTCATTTTATTGTAGTGTCTTACCGAAACAATTATAGAGCTGATTACACATTTATGGGAAGGTGGGATTCAGTGGACCACTAGTATTTTTAAATGGTTACATTTATTGCAATACCCAGTAAACACTCAAGGTGTCTGTTGTACCTTACCTTGTAAGAGAGCTACAGCAGACTGTTACTGCCTCTGGTCGGTGCTCTTCTTACTATTGTAGAGGAATTGGAATTTGACCAAAGTTAGCCTCTACAGGAGTGGAATCCTTCCGTAGTTCAAGCGAGTGCAAGGCTGACTGACGGAGGATAGTAACAACAAAGATTGCCCTTGCCCTGGGCTAAGACCAGAAATTCAATCATACAAAAACATTTTGTCACCAACACCAGATTTTAAAAACATATATACCCAACCATTGTAAAATCTGGACCTAACAGACTGGTGAGTATCCCAGGTACTCAGTACCCCAGCTTCCCTTGAACTCGACAACCTATTCAAGGTGAAAAGTTAGCATAGAGGTGACGACCCCTGTGCCGTTTCTCCAACAACATGCCAGAAACCGCCACCGGACCTAACGTTTTACAATTCTCGAAAACCGTTGTTTCTATCTCTTTGAGATAATGACTCGCAAAAACCGAATTCGATCTCCAGAACGTGCTCTGAAGAATCGAAGCTAAAGATAAATTCTTTCTGAATGCTAAAGAAGTTGCCACTGCTCTAACCTCGTGAGCTTTAACTCTCAGAACGGAAAAGATTGTCGTTCTCGGACTGCGAGTGAGCTTCCCTGATAAGCTCTCTAATAAAAGAAACGATATAGCATTCTTAGAAAGAGGACGAGAGGGATTTTGAAACCGAGGTCCAGAGCTTAGAAGATTGTCCTCTGATACCCTTAGTGGCAAACAGATACTGCTTAATAGCCCTGACTGGACATAAGAGCCTTTCTTCCTCCTCATGTCCAACCAAATCAGATAAGTTCCTTACCACAAAACTCCTGGCGGCCAAGGATTAGAAGGATTCTCATTTTTGGCTAGAAAGGTCAAGATACGAAAATACAGCATTGCCTTGAGAGAAACCGACTCTTTTGTCTATAGCGTGCAATTCGCTGACACGCTTAGCAGAAGCTAGTGCAATAAGAAAGAGTGCCTTCTTAGTCAAGTTCCTGAGTGAAGCCGACTTCAAAGGCTCAACGGTGGCCCCATGAGGAAACTTAAGCACCACATCTAAGTTCCAAGCCACTGTATCTTGCGGGAGCTTAGTGGTTTCGAAAGACCTAATGAGGTCCGACAGATCTGAATTGGAGGAAATATCCAAACCTCGATGTCGAAAAACCGAAGAGAGCATGGCTCTATATCCTCTGATCGTCGAAGGAGCCAGTTTCTTTTGAGTTCCTAAGAATAGAAGAAAATCTGCTATTTCTGTTAAAGAGGTCGCAGAAGTAGAGACTTTAGCACTTCTACACCATCTCTGAAGATTCTCCACTTCCCTTGATAGAGTTTGTTAGAGACTCTCTCCTACAACGAGCGATAGCTTCTGCAGCTCTTATTGAAAATCCTTTCGCTTGACAAGATTCCGGACAGTCTGAACCCTGTCAGAGCTAGAGCGGACAAGTTTTGGTGGAACCTCTTGAAGTGAGGTTGTTTGAGAAGCACTTCTCTGGAGGAAGAAGTCTGGGGAAGTCTACAACAACTGGAGAAGGTCGGGAACCACTCTTTCTGGGCCAGGCAAAATGGACGATTAACGTTAGAGTTACATTGCTGTGCGACATGAACTTGTTCAGCACCTCTCTTATTAGACCGAACGGAGGAATGCATAAGCTTCCAGACCCGACCAACTCCAACAGCATTGCGTCCACCGACCAAGCTAGAGGATCTGGGACTGGAGAACAAAAGAGAGGAAGACGGTTGTTCCTCGATGTCGCGAACAGGTCTATTGACGGTCGTCCCCAAAGGCGCCAAAGTTTTGTTTCTGACAAATCTTGTTGTCCAAAGTCCACTCCAGAGGTAACACTTGCTGTTGACGACTTAACTCGTCGCAGGACGTTCATCTTTCCCGGAACAAATCTCGGGACTAGCTGAACCTTCGCTTCGTTTGACCACAGGAGGAGATCCTTGGCTACTTCGTACAGAGAGAAAGACTGAGTCCCCCCCTGTTTCCGCACGTACGAGAGAGCCGTGGAGTTGTCGGAATGCACTGCCACTACTCGGCCTTCTACTAAGCTCCGAAACTGTCTGAGCCCTAAGAAAATTGCTAACAGTTCCTTTACATTTATGTGGAACTACTTCTCCTTCTCCGACCAAGCTCTGAAGTCCGTTGATTTTCCCAGTAGGGCTCCCCCAACCTGTGTCCGATGCGTCGGAAAAGAACTGTAGGTTCGGGAGGATGGGTCGTAAATCTAACCCTTCTTCCAACCTTGCTCGAGAGAGCCACACCTTAGGTCCTCTTTTATTTGATCTGTGACAGGAAAGGTAATCGAGTCTGGTTGTGTCTTCCTGCACCAAGAGGCTCTCAGGAAAAACTGCAGAGGTCTCATGTGCAGTCTTCCCTAACGTCACAAATTTCTCCACTGACGTCAATTTGCCCAGGAGCCTCATCCACTGATTGGCAGAACTACCTTTTTGTCCAAGAACTCCTGAACTGTCTCCAGACAGCCTTGAACCCTCTTCGGGGACAGAAAAGCCCGAAAAAACTTGAGCATCAGAATCATCCCCAAATAAAGGATGCTCTGAGATGGAACCAACTGGGACTTCCGTTTGTTGACCAGAATTCCTAACTTTCTGGCAAGATCCAGAGTTGTTCCAAGGTCCTTCATGCACCGACTCTCTGATTCCGACCGGAGAAGCCAATCGTCCAGATAGAGGGAGATTCTTACTCCTAATATGTGTAGCCAGCTTCCTATCGGGGATAGAACCCTGGTGAAAACTTGAGGAGCGGTCGCTAGTCCGAAGCAAAGCGCCCGAAACTGAAACACCTTGCCTTCGAACATGAACCTCAGGTACTTCCGAGATTCGCGATGTATCGGAATGTGAAAATAAGCGTCTTGCATGTCCAGAGAGACCATCCAATCCCCCTCTGTCTGATGGACTCCAGAACAGACCGAGTGGTCTCCATATGAAATTTTGTTTTCTGGACATGCAAGTTCAGGGCGCTCACATCCAAAACCGGCCTCCAGCCCCCTGATGACTTGGGAACTACAAAAAAGGCGATTGTAAAAGCCTGGAGGAAAATCCCCTTCTATCTGTTCTATCGCTTCTTTGAGAACAAGCGCTTCCACTTCTGCGGCTAGCGCCAGAAATTTGTCTGAGCCCGGAGAGTATGCCTGGAATGGAATGGCCAGGTGAGAGCGAGGGAGGTGAAACGAGAGGAATACGATAGCCGAACTGAGTACTTGCACTACCCAGGCTTCTGCTCCTCTGTTTTCCCATTCCTCCCAAAAACACAGAGCCAGCCTGGCTCCACTGGTGCATGAAGAACCGAGCTTTCATTTGGAAGGTTTGTTAACCTTGGCCGAGGCCTTAGACTGAGGTCGCAAATTCGATTTCGGCCGAAAGAAGCGCTGGGTTTTCTCCCTCGAAAAGGCGCTTGGGCCAGAGGAGAAACGAAGGAAGGCAGTCCTCCACAGGAGCTTTAGGTCTCTTAGTTAGACTGTGCCAGTAAATCCGAAGTAGATTTCTTATCTAGCGCAGACGAAATTGACAACACTACATCGTCTGGAAAGAGGTTATCTTTCACAAAAGGAGCAAACAAGAGAGCAGACTTCTGTTGGGCACGTAACCCTTTTAGAAGCAAGGAGCATCAAAGTTGCCTTTTCTTAAGGTACCAAAGGCGATGAGCGAAGCTAACTCATCACATCCATCCCTAATGGATTTGCCCGCACAGGACAGAACACCAATCCAATCCTCCGCTAACTCCTGGGAAAGAGAAGGACAGTCTTCGATCTTGGCCGCTAAAGCGCCAATAGTCCAATCAAGGAAGCTAAAGACTTCCAAAAGTTTAAATTGATTCTTACAACGTGGTCCAAACTCAGGCGCTGTAAAGAAAAACTTTCGCTGCGGCGAAAGCAGATCTTCTAGAGGAGTCGATTAAACTGGAGAAGTCTCCCTGGGAGGAGGCAGAAACTCCCAGAGAAGGAGCTTCCCCAGTTACATAAAAAACCTATACCTCTTACGAAGCAACTTAGAGGGAGGGTAAGCAAAAAGAGCCTTCCCTAAGTCTCTTTTCATAGACATCCATTTCTCCGTCTCTTTCAACGAATGTCTAACCGCTTTAGAATAGAAAACAAGTTTTGGGAGGAGAGGGTCTGAAGTTTTCCTCCTCATCAAAAAAAGTCGAAGTTGGGGAGCGCGGAGCCGCTTTCTCAAAATAATCTGGATAAGATACCAGAAGAAATCTAAGGAGACGTGATAACACGAGAGGTGATGTGAATCCTCCTCCTCTACTACTTCTTCATTCTACCGATACCGCCGAAGAAGTAGACGGAAACTACAACGGATCTGAAGGTTTCGAACCACCCTTGGACTCATTCATCCAGTTGGTTAACATCTCTAACTGCTTGCGCAAAGGCGCCAGAGACGAATCAAAAACAGTTAACGTAGGCTTGGAAGAGCCTAAATGCTCAGCAGGAGGCAGGAAAAAAAAAAAAAAAAAAAAAAAAACTACTTGCGCCTCGCCTCGGAGCCGCCGAAATTCGAGGCGAAAACAGGCGCATCAGGCGTAACAGACGAAAAAGCGCTAAAGAAACACCTTAGAACTGCTAGCTACAGCGCTAAAACCACAATCTCTACTAGTAGATGGAGCCGAAAAAGGCACAGATTGAGGCGACGAACGAGCCGCTAACCGGCCGAGGCGCAACCCTACTCTCAGGCTCCTTATACCGCTTGACTGGAGGAGGCGAAGAATCGGCGCCTGAACGCCTCTTTAAGGGACGCGAAACGGGCCGAATCTCGCCAAGAGCGCCGTGCGACCCCGGAGACGAATCGCTTGAATCATTTGAAAAGGCGTCTGACCGCAACACCTTTTTCCAACGCTTAACCGAGCCCTGTTGAGGCGCAACAGGCTCAACAAGAGAGGCGCCTGTCTGTGGGCAAATCCCACCCGATCGACTCCCTTGGACTTCCGGTATGTCTTCTCCCCGGGTGCGGGGGAGCTGGACAGTGACCTTTGTCTAGGAGACGTGTCAGGACAGACAGACGCACCCTCAACTACACTCTTACCTGAGGCCGCTTTCTCCAAAAACGTCTTAACTGAATTACCAAGTTGCAAAACCGTATTCGCTAGTACCGAAAATTTCTGATCTAACTCGATTCCAGACTGGCAATGGTGTCGGAAGAAACATACACGGGAAGAAAGCCGGAGAAGTGGGATTAGTAGGAGGAATAGGAGGTGTAGTTAAAGGAGACATAACAATTTGAGGAGAAACAGAAGGACAGAGTGCATCGCAAGACGAAGCAGCTAAGTCTACTTTCCCTAAGCGCTGCTTTTTCTAATTCTGTCTTTAGCTAATTTCTCCGAGTATGAACTAAAAAACTTCCATTGAGAATCAGTCCAATCACTACACTCGTTACATGTTTCGATCTGCTGAACAAACCTGTCCCCTACACTTAACACATTTAGTGTGAGAATCATACTCTAGCTTGGATAACTCTAGTTTTACATCCTGAGATGCAAAACCTAACTCCCGACGGACTAGAAATCCGACATGGCAACGCCTAAATCAAAAATGCAAATAACAACAACGCCAAAAAAGAGTACTTCACCAATTCCGAAGATCAATCCACAAGAAAAAAGCGAAGCAAAGTTATCCAACCGCACCGACCACCGATGTTCACCGGACGCCGCAGGAAAAGAATTGGATTCACCTGGGCAGTTGTACCTGGTTCTCCCGCGAGTGGAGGGAGATGACGTCATCACCACCAGTGTTGGCGACGCCGACGCGCTAAATTTGAATTTAGTATCCTGCCGCTCGTGGAAATCACGGCTCTATATTGTTCGTAAGACACTACAATAAAAGTATCTTTTCTTTTTTGAGCTGTTTGTTAACAGTGAATGCATACATTTCTCCTCAGGTTAAAAAATAACCAGCTTAACTCAATATTCTCATCAGAAAATTCATTTTAGTTACATCGTTTATTATTATGGGTAGATTCAGACTTTCAACACCTATACTACTAGCAATAGGTTTAGACTCTCTTAAATATACTTGTGCTAGGTCAAGTTTGGTTAGGTCCAATGCTAAGGTATAACAGGGCTAGGCTACAACCATTCTATAGTGGTCACTATATTCTTAAAAGCAGATCAAAGACATTTTTCAACAGAGATGCATCGTAACCTACCTATTGTTCCTTTAACCCAAGAGGTGCTAGGGGGTTGCTACTAAAGGATAACAGTAATATTATGCATTAGCAACATCAGTAATGGAACCAATATTTTCTTGCTCATTTTTTAACTTATCCCCTAATGTTATACATGGTTGTATTCTCCTTGTTTTGCAGATTAATAATAAAAAATGAAATATAAGATATTTTGAAAATTGATATTTAAAAAGAATATATTTTGGAAAGAAAACGTTCTTTTCAAAAAATGCATTTTAGTTTTTAGATGTTTTATGCAGTATATTCCAAGATAATTTCACATTTTTTTCATGACAATATTACTCCTTAGCTATTCAAGAAACAACTATAAAATTACAAAATATACACAGCAATTATTAATTGGCTGAATCAGTGTATATGTGTGTATGTTAACTGACATATGCACACTAACTTTTAAACCAATATTACTATCGCCACTGTCACTATAATTATCTGTCTCTATATCAGTATTTGAAGGAAAAGAATAAGCATCATCATCAAAAGCCATTATCACCAAAATTTACAATACTATAAATGTTATTGTTATAATACAATTAAGTTTGTTCATACTTACCTGGCAGATATATATATAGCTGTATTTCTGACGTCCGACAGAATTTCAAAACTCGCGGCACACTAGTGGGGCGGCCAGGTGGTAGTACCCATTCCCGCCGCTGGGAGGCGGATATCAGGAAACCATTCCCATTTTCTATTCATATTTCTTACCATGACCCTTGTCTCCTGAGGGGAGGAGGGTGGGCACTAATTATTATATATATCTGCCAGGTAAGTATGAACAAACTTAATTGTATTATAACAATAACATTTTTGTTCATGAAAACTTACCTGTCAGATATATATATAGCTGAATCCCACCTTCGGATGGTGGGTAGAGACAGACTAGGATTTTTAGGAAACTTAAAATTAAAGATTAACTATTGGTTCCTTACCTGATAGCAAAGTAGACTCTGTGATTACTGTCACTTAAAGCCTGCTTATGCTTTTATCAGAGTGCCAGCCAGGTTTGGACCTGTAGTGCTGGTGCACTCTGGATGCTCTGTCAACGGGGACGTGACCACAATGTGACAAGATCATCTAGCCAAACATATGGCAGTAACACAGCAACCGACCACCACCTGACCAACTAACCAAAAAACCCCTGACATTAACACTAAGGAATGGGAGATTTCCACAGAAGATCTCACCATCAACCAAAAACACAATAAAACTAACCTAACTAAGCTAAGGGATAGGGAGAGAGCTACCTTCAGCCCCCAAAACTGTGTCTGCCGAAATGTAAGGCCCCAAAGAACTACAGTTCTCGTAAATCGTTCTCACATCCCGGAGGTAATGTGAGGCGAATACGGAATTGCTCCTCCAGAAGGTGCTATCAAGAATATCTTTGATAGACATATTCCTTTGGAAGGCAAGAGAAGTAGCTACGGCTCTGACCTCGTGAGCTTTCACTTTAAAGAGGCTCAAATCAGTCTTCTGGCAAGATGAATGAGCCTCTTTAATGACGTCCCTCAAGAAGAAGCAACAGCATTCTTCGACAACGGCAAATCTGGTCTCTTCACCGAAGCACCAGAGATTACCTGAGGACCTCTTATCTCTTTAGTCCTATTCACATAGAACTTGAGAGCCCTGACAGGGCTCTCTCTGGTTCTTGACCCACGAGACTCGATATTCCTTTGATTCAAAGCTCTTTGGCCAAGGATTAGACGGGTTCTCGTTCTTAGCCAAGAAAGATGGGTTCAACGAGCAGACAGCGTTGTCTCCCTTGAAGCCCACTAAGGCTACTGAACGCTTGGATTTTCACTACTCTCTTCGCCGTCGCCAGAGAAGCTAGGAAAAAAGCGTTTTTCTCGTCAAGTCCCTTAGAGAAGCTTCATGGAGAGGCTCAAAGGGACTTAGCATCAGATGTTTCAAAACCACATCTAGATTCCATGAGGGCGGTACTTGCCTGTGGAATCTTGGTTGTTTCGAACGACCTTAAGAGATCGTGCAGATCCTTATTGTCGGAGAGGTCCAGTCCTCTGTGGCGAAAAACGGCAGACAACATACTCCTATAACCCTTGATTGTAGGAACTGCCAATTTCTGCACATTTCTCAGATAGAGTAAGAAATCTGCTATCTGATTCACAGAGGTCGTGAAGAGGAAAATTCCTTCCTTTTGCACCATGCCCTGAAGGAGGACCACTTAGAACTGGTAGACAGCTCTTGAAGAGGCTCTTCGAGCATTAGCGATTGCTCTCGCAGCTTGCCTTTGAAAAAGCCTCTCGCTCTGGCCACTTTTCGATAGTCTGAACGCAGTCAGAGCCAGAGCGGGAGAGGTTTTTGTGAAACCTTTTGAAGTTGCGGCTGTCTGAGTAGATCTCTCCTCCAGGGCAACGTTTTCTTGGGAAGTCCACAAGGAATGTCATGACCTCTGTGAACCACTCTCTTGCTGGCACATTGGGGCAATCAGAGTCAACCTTGTCCCTTCTGAAGCTGCGAACTTCCTCATACGTCCCCCATGATCTTGAATGGGGGAAAGGCGTAAAAGATCCAGGTCTGTTCCAGTTCCAGAGCAACGCGTTCCACTTGCAAATTGCCCCATGGCCCCCTGGATCCAGAACCGGGGAGCAATACAGAGGAAGCCTCTTCGTCCTTGATGTAGCGAACAGGTCTACTAGAGGACGTCCCCACAATCTCCATAATTGTTGACAGACTTCCTGGTGCAAGGTCCATTCTGTTGGTAGAATCTGATTTCGTCGACTGAGAAGGTCCGCCCTGACATTCTGAACCCCTGCCACGAATCTTGTCAGGATCTTGATGCGCCTTGGCGTCTGCCCATAGCAGAACTTCCTTCGCCAGGAGAAAAAGGGATCTGGAGGCGAGTTCCTCCCTGATTCTTTAGATACGCAAGGGCTGTGGTACTGTCTGAGTTGACTTGAACAACCTTGCTTGACAGTTTGTCTTCGAAGAACTGCAGCGACAGGAATATCGCTGCCAGTTCCTTTACATTGATGTGCCAGGCTACCTGTTCCCCTCTCAGGAGCCTGACACTTCCTCCCCCCCTAGTGTTGCTCCCCAACCGAAATGGAAGCGTCTGAGAACAAACACTAGGTCGGGGCTCAGAAGATTTAAGGAGAAGCCCTCTCGTAACTTCTGAGGGTCGAGCCACCCATCTTAAGTGGACTTTTGCCTTGTTGGAGATCCTTAGGATCGCATTCAGGTCCTCTTTCGACGTCCATTCTTCCGCAAGGAAAATTGAAGAGGCCTTAGGTGCAGTCTTCCCAGCGAGACAAACTTTTCTAGTGAGGAAATGGTGCCCAGCAGACTCATCCACTCCCTCACCGAACAAGCTTCTCTCTCTAGGAAGGCTGCGACTTTCTCTAACCCAGTCGCTGACGTTCCTGGGATGGAGAAACGCCCGAAAAGCCAATGAATCCATCTGAATCCCCAGATACACGATGGACTGTGTCGGGGTCAGATGCGACTTTCGGCGGAGTTGACCAAAAGACCCAGAGACTTTGCTAGGGCTAACGTAAACTGAAGGTCCTTCAGACACTTCTGCCTCGACGACGCTCTGATCAGCCAATCGTCGATATAGGGATATCCTGATCCCTGACGAACATGGAGCCACTTCGCTACATTCCTCATTATCATTGTGAAAAAACATCGGGGCCGTGCTGAGACCGAAACAAAGGGCTCTGAATTGCCAAACCCTGTTGTCTAAGACGAATCTCAGGTACTTCCTTGAAAGAGGGTGGACGGGGACGTGGAAGTACGCGTCCTGCAGGTCCAGAGACACCATCCAGTCGCCAGGGTCTCAAGGCTCCCAGCAACCGACTGAGGCGTCCTCCATTTGTGAAATTTGATCTTTTGTTTCTACAAAAAGATTGAGCCTGCTCACATCCAGGGACCTGGGGCGCCAACCTGACGACTGCTTCGGCACTAGGAAAATCATGTTGTAGAAGCCCGGTGACTCCAGGTCCAAGACTTGTTCCACCGCTCTTTTTTCGACCATCTGGTCTAACAGATCGAAAAGAATATTTTCTTCTCTCCCTGATAAGATGGAGAGAGGTCTCTGGGAGTTGATGTTAAGGAGGAGGATGTAAAAAGGGGATCTTGTACCCCCGCTCTACTATCTTGAGAGTCCAAGGATCCGCCCCTCTCTGCCTCCAAGCCTCCGCAAAGAATTCCAGTCTGGCCCGACTGGCGTCTGAAGGACGAGATCTTCATTTGCTGGTTTTGGGTTTGAATGAAGCTCTTCCTCTCGAAAAACCTCTCCCTCGAGGAGCTGCTCTCGAGGGGGGTGCCCGCGAAAGGGTTTTGACTTTCTTCGGGGGTTGCTGAATGTTGAAGTGGAAGGAAACTGCTGGACGTCTTGAAGACTGTACCAAGAGGTCCTGGTCGCCTTTTCTTGCAAACTCTTTGCAAGATCCTTTACCATAGTCTGGGGGAAGAGATGGTCCGAAAGAGGCGCAAAGAGCAATTCCGCTTTCTGAGCGGGAGATACCGACTTAGCGGTTAAATTGCAAAGAAGAGCTCTTTTCTTCAGGAAAGCAGTTTCCAAAAATGAGAAACTAGCTCCTCCGAACCATCCCTGACGGCCTTGTCCATACATGACACACGCTGGACAGCTCCCCCAGACTGAGAGAATCAGGACTTCTAGACTGAAGGTCTAAAACTCCCAGACACCAGTCTAAGGAAAATTAAAAACATTTAGGGTGCGAAGCAGTCCCTTCAAGTGGTGGTCCGTCCACAGGGAGTCCCAGGACACCTTAGCAGACGATAAGAGAGACCTCCTCTGAGCGTCCACTAAACTGGAGAAGTCACCCAGAGCGGACGAAGGAACCTTTACTCCCACGTCCTCCTTGGTTTCATACCAAATTCCTCCTTTCCCGGCGATGTCTAGAGGGAGCGGATGGGCGAAAGTGGTCTTGCCCTGATCCTTCCTTCTAGACATAAAGTCTTGAAGCTTCTTAAAAGCCCTCTTGGTCGACAGTGATGTCTTCATCTCGACGAATTCAGGGTCTTAACGTCTTGGAAGACGAAAGTTGAGAGGAGGAGACCTAGGGGCTGCCGGCTGGAAGTTCTCCCCGAAGGATGAACGTAACAGCCTGACAAGAACCTTGTAGTCCGAGACAGCTGAAGCTACTGGCTGTTCTTCTTCGACGGAACTCCCTGGACTACTAAGTTCCCCATTCCTCCCCTAAGAGGAACTGGAGAACGTCCATCAGGAGAGGGAGTACGTCCAGCAGTCTCAATCCTGAACAATGACTTCCGTTGGTTGGAAGTACCCGCTACAGGTACGGAATCGCCCTTACGTCGATCCTTAGAAGGACGGACATCTTGAGAAAGAGGAGCGTCCTTAGAAGCAACGGGAACTGTCTTAACAGACACGTCCCTACGAGAGGAAGCGCGAGCTTCCTGACGAGAGGCGCCAAAAGCGTCCTGCTTAGCCAAGCAAGCGTCCTGCTGAGCGTCCTCAAAGGCGTCCTGCCTCGCTCGAAAAGCGTCCTGCTCGAACGGCGAGCGTCCTGAGGAGCGTCCTCAAAGGCGTCCTGTCAATAACTCAAAGCGTCCTGCTTCGAACGCCGAGCGTCCTGCGAGCGTCCTCAAAAGCGCCTTGTAGAGAGCGCAAAGCGTCCTGCTTAGCACGCCGAGCGTCCTGCCGAGCGTCCTCAACAGCTCCCTGCCGACAGCGCAAAGCGTCCTGCTTCGAACGCGCCGAGCGTCCTGGCGAGCGTCCTCTCCTGAGAGAGCGAAAGATCTACTCGGAGAACGAGAACGGTGACGATCCGGAGGAGGAGAGAGAGACGAGCGAGACGAGAGAGAATGAGGCTGCTTCGTCCTCTTGACGGGGCAGCCGAACGTCCTTCCTACGCTTAGGCTCGACTGCTGCTGGGCGAGTCCTCTGAGCCATCAGCGACGTAATCTGGTCCTGAAGGGCACTAGGATATCCTTCGTAGGTGACGAAGGAGCATAAGAAGGGGCAGGACTGAGCCTGCGAGAAGGCGAGGGGCAAGGGGACGCCTCCTTCCTTCTAGCAGGTACAGCTATCTGCCTCTCAGGTGAACACGCCTGTGCGTGGAAACCAACGTCCTCGTCGGTAGAAAGCCTCCCTCTCCTTCTGAGGAGGAAAGGCGTCATAAGCGTCCTCTGACGAGAGCGGAGACATAGGACGTGAAGCGTCCTCAAAGCGAAAGGTCCTTTTCAACGGACGCGAGTCTCTCCGAGCGCTCCACCCCTTGCGCGGGTGAGGACGCTTCGGAGGACGAAAAGCAATCTTTCAGGACACGCGCTCGTGCGCGCTCCTGGCAGCCTGGGATTTAGCAACAAGGCCTGCCAAAGGGACGCCAGATCGGTGGGGAGCCCCCGTACCCTCTTGCGGCTTTCGACATACCACTCCCTGAGTCCTGGGAGTCCGATAGAGGTCTAGGCCTAGAGGCATTATGGGGCCGATCTGACGCCCCTCCACAACACTAGGGGCACTAACACAAACTTTCACAGGGCCAGTTTTCTAGGGCCAAAACTTTAGATTCGAGAGCACGATAGACTCCAGAATCAGAGAAAGGGTGTTACCTTCTCCAGACACAGCACTGGGGCCGAAGGCAACAAAACAGGATAGGTTGAGCAAAATCTACTGGTGTTAGAGGAGGAGAAATGTTACTATCCTTACCTTTAGTAGAACTGCCCTTGGAGGAAGACCTCCTGACTCTATCGCGCTCCAATTTACGTCGATAGGTCTCATACATCTCCATTTATCATCATCCAAATCCTTGCATTCATTGCACCGATCATCAACCATGCAAACATGTCCCCTGCAATCCATACAAACTGTGTGAGGATCAACTGAAGGTTTAAGAAGCCTCACCTTACATTCACTCCTCACACACACTCTGAAACTTCCAGTACTTGATCCCGACATCATGTACACAGAAAAGCCAATCCAAATCAAAAAACCAATCCACTATTACGCGTGCCAATCCAACAATCCAGAAGTCGATACCAAAGTCAATCCAGATAATATTAAGCGAGATAATCAAAATCCTAGACGGAGGTACTGTAAACAGTTGTTTGCAGCACCGGCGACAGAAAAAATATGAATAGAAAATGGGAATGGTTCCTGATATCCGCCTCCCAGCGGCGGGATGGGTACTACCACCTGGCCGCCCCACTACGTGTGCCGCGAGTTTTGTAAATTCTGTCGGACGTCAGAAATACAGCTATATATATATCTGACAGGTAAGTTTCATGAACAAACAAAGATTTACTATATAAATTTTCGATAGTTGTAACTTTAAGATATGAAAGCCTCCCTGGTCCCGCCCCCCAGGGCTGACGGAAGGTTTACAATTATATATGCTATTTTGATTACCTATGATTAAGAGAAATCTGGCATCTTTTATGTTTAAGAGTGAGCTGAATGGCTGGTGAGACTGTTGACGTCACTGAAACAGAGCTAAGGGGAGGGACTAAATTTACCACGATATCTAAAAATAAAGAGTTGATCATACCGATGTCATCCTTGTGCTGCACGTAAAGTGTCGATTGACCTACCCTACAGCACTGCGACCTGACTTGACATGAGAGGCTTTGCCCTCAATGGACCATCACCAATGAGACACTGTGCATAGGCTTAACATTACCATACTACCTATATATGTACACTCGGCAAGGAAAGTCAGGATACAGTTTTCATTAGCTTTCGTTCATCGAATTTCCAATTGTTTTTACTGAAAAGCCATAATCTCGATAAATTTACTCTAGAATATGAAAATGCATTGCAAATTATATCATATAAGTTAAAACTGCAAAACAAAACTATTCAGATACTTAAAAACACGATATATATCCCAAGTAATTGGAATTTCTCAGATGGATTCGTTCATAGAGATCTGGTAGATAGAATGTGAATTTCTGATTGTAGTACTATGTATCACGACAACAACATTTACTCGTTTTCCTTCATGAACGGGAATATTATTGCATCATCGTTAGTGGTGAATGTAATTATTTTAGTCTCTACAAATTTATGTTTGTATTTCAAAGCGTTTAAAGCTAGCCGACGTCAATGGCAGTCAATGTTGCGACAGCTAAGGTAGGTTGAGCAAATCTAGTTGCATCCGCAAGAGCGTTTTCTATGATGTGAGGAGGAGCCTTAGAACTTCGAGCGGGAAAGCGCAAGTCACTGGATACTGGCTTATAACAGATTTCACACTGATTACTTTGATGCTGACATGGATCGTATACTAGTTGCTGTTTACTAAGTATTTCCTTTAAAAATAAATCTTTATCAAGGTTAAAATAACATGTCAGCTCAAAGATTTTCTGGCTATGCTCCCATTACAAAGCAGTTCGTAGTTAGCCTACATGACTGCATTACTTTGCCACGAAGCTGAAAGATCTCCCAACACAATTTTTTGCATGATATAAAACTTTGTCTGTGCAATACATAGAGTTATTTGTGGTAATAAGTATTTTTACTTACAGCTTTTTTCGTGAATGATTTGTGGATGAAAACCGATTTTCAAAAGTACAGACTATATCAAGAGAGCAAGAATGACTGCAGCCTGTGTTTGAAATTTTCAACGTCTCTTTACAATCTTTGAATGTTACAGCAACTTTCGGATGAATTTAAGATTAGGGTATGAATTTCTTAAAGAATTAACTTGAATATTATGGTCCTTCAAATTTTATCTAGCAGAGTGCAGCACGATCTTGGCAGCCATATCAAGCCTGTTTCACAGGTATCTGTGCACCGACTCACTGCTCTTTCTTCTGCCTTTCCCCATCACAAGTCCGTCACCAATACTATAATTCTCTCTCTCTCTCTCTCTCTCTCCCATTCTAAAACTACTTTACTATTATTACCACTCAATCTCCCAAAGAAAATATAATGAAATTAAGTAGTTATAAATAGGCCTATGCTTTCATGTAAGCAGATTTTGCTCTCTCTCTCTCTCTCTCTCTCTCTCTCTCTCTCTCTCTCTCTCTCTCTCTCTCTCTCTCTCTCTCTCTCTCCACTTTTAAAACACATTTGAAAAAATATCTCTCAAAATAAATATAACAAATTAAGTATCTACGTATATAGATAGGACTATGCTTGTTCTCGCTCTCTCTCTCTCTCAAGTTTCTTTCCCCATAACCACATCTCTCTCTCTCTCTCTCTCTCTCTCTCTCTCTCTCTCTCTCTCTCTCTCTCTCTCTCTCTCTCTCTCTCTCCACTTTTGAAACATTTGAAAAACTATTATCACTCAGTCTCTCAAAGTAAATAGAATGAATTAAGTATCTATTGGTAGGCCTACACTTGTACGCTCTTTCTCTCATCATATTTCCTTCTTTACTGTATTATTCCTCACGATTTCCACAACTTCTCCCCATATTTAAAAAAATTTTCTCTGATTTTTTAAGATCCGTCTTCAATTACGCATAATTTTATGTTAGTTTAGTGTCAAACATTACTTATAAGTAAGGTTTCACAGTAGGTTTTAAAATTAGGACGATCGATATTCTACCCTGAACTGACGTTACCAAACCAAAATTAACTAATAATATAGAGCCTGTTTCTATATTCAAGTATAAATGTTTATAGGACTTCTACAGAATCTTTATGGTATAAAGTTAATGGAAATCTAGAAAGCAACAAACACTATGATTTTGAAGCTCCGCCCCCTTTCTAGAGCTGCCAGGTGTGGCACTATTAAACAATATATGTCTGAAGATTTAAAAGATCTGTATCCTGACTTTCCTTGCAGAGTGTACATCTAGGTTTAGTTTGCAGTACATTATCATGATAGTAATTTAGTAACAGTTTGTTTCCAGTCTGACCTCCAATTCTGCATGACAAACATTTTTTTGAGATTTTCCTTGTTTACTACCTATATTAGCCTCTGGTTGGGCCAACTGTAATTCACAATGTTTAGTACTAGCCACTGGGGGGATCAAAAAAATGGTTTTTCTGGCATACTTTAACTTTTAACAAATCTGTCACGTGGAATTGGAGTTCAGATCAGAAACAAACATTAGCCAGTAATTCATGATACTATAGTCGATTCATTTAAGGTGGATTCTTGTGCTACGAGATGTTTGCTTGGCAGCCTCTGATTGGCTGGTACAGGGAGGTAGGCTGCTCGCTCGTTTTGTCATAAGTATTTTCGTCTGTGGGTTAGAAAACTAGCAATATGTTTATATTTCTTCATTTTCTCACGTTTTGCAAAAGATAGGCAAGTTTTGGTCATACCAAAGGATTCAATATTGATTGTACAACTAAATAATCTATTCCCGAGACCAATAAGATAAAGCACAAAGGAATTACAACGAGTAAAAGTGAAGAGGAAACATTTCATTCTTTATACCTGTTTTTATTTATCATTGGATTTTTAATAATTCATGCCATCAAGATAAAATAAAACTTGTGTTTTCATACAATAAAATCACCCTGAATACACTGTTGCCTTCAGATTTTAGATGCGTGTAATATGTGAAAAGAAAAGGAAGAATATGTCTTAAAATGTTGCATCCGTACTTAACTCAGCCTAAAAGGACGTCAATCTTTCTTAATTCTTTGTTGTTTATTACTTTACTGAGATTATTATTACATATCACTCAAATAAGTCTCTATCTCTTTCATTTGAAAATATATTCATATTATAAAATTAAAAATAATATTCTGAAATGACAATTTGTCGAAAATTGCATTTTTCCTAACTATACAAACCTGAGGTCCTTTAACAATAGGAAGGTAACTAGCGGCAGCTGGGACGGTCGTAAGCTTCGAACAAGGGGAGAAGCGGTAGTTAACTGCTTGTCCGATCGTGCGCGCGCCCGAGAGGTGAAGAATCACTTTTGCTTTAGGCCCATGCAAAAAGTTTGCAGAGTGAGGGGTGGCATGAGGTGGGACTATATGTAAAGGACCTCAGGTTTGTATAGTTAGGAAAAATGCAATTTTTCGACAAATTGTCATTTGTTCCGATACGTAATACAAACCCTCGGTCCTTTAACAATAGGAAGACTCACTTCTTGGTGGGAGAATCTGAGTCTTTTTGGTGAACAGATTGTGTTCAACCTGTCCACCCTCCCTTTTGAGTGCCTCCCTGGTCGTAAGAGCAAGGGGAGGGATCCAAACCTCTTGTCCGATGATCGGGGCTGTGCACCGCAGGATCAATGGTCAGACCTCCTGGGCCAGTACTTAAGAGAGAGGCAACGTATCTCCTTCGTACCAGCAAGCAAGAACTTGTTCCTCGTTTGCAAGAGACAATCATAAAATGATGGGTTTGTCTCAAATTGGCATCCACTTCCTCCCCTTGTTGGAGGAAGTGGTGGGGATATTTACTCCTATCCCTACTGAAAGGGAATAGGATGGTGCTCTATTGAGTGCTCACCCATGCATCTCGTCCTTACCAGCAGGGGTGACCGACCGTGTCCCTCTACCCAGAGGTAGAGGGAAGAAAAAGATGGAAGAGGAGCCAGTCACATCTCATTCCTCATCCATTCTTACGGTCACACCAGGACTCGATGCTGTTCAGCCTGCGAGGGTCTGGTTAACTACACAACGTGTTGAGCAACACCACGGTTCCCAAGGAAAAAGATCCAAGGAAACGTGGGCAATATCCTGAAGGTAGAAGGAGGTGCATGCGGTCCGGTTGGACCAGGCGCCTGCCTTCATTACCTGCGCCACGGAGAAGTTCTTGCGGAACGCGGAGAATGATGAAGAGGCCGTCCACACTCATCCTGGGTTGTCGAGTTTCTTCAGACAGTTCCGTCGCACCTTCAACAGGACAAAGCAGCATAGCCTTCGTATCGGAGGCGGTGAAGTCCATTAGGGAGGTATTTGTGAAGGACTCGAACCAATCGTCAGTTACGAAGGGTTCTGAGTCTTCGCTACGAAGATCGGTACGAAACGAGCGTCACAAATCCCATCCTTTGTGCTTGACTTCTCAAGAGAAGTCATGCAGTTACCTAAGACGAAAGAAGGGAATAGTCGTATGACCTATCCCTTCTCTCGACTTGGTTATGTCAGTACTCATGCCTGACAAGCTATTAAGACGAAGTAATGATTGCTCTGGAACAACCGAACTAAGTCCCACAGCATAGTTTCTTACTGACTCGGGCGCTCTGACAGCTGCCCGGACTGACTGGTTTTCGGAATCAGTAGAGGCAAGTTGTCCAAGCATCCGGGTAAGTCACGTGACCTTCGCCCCTTTAAAGAGTTATGCTGAGAGACCAAACAAATAAAATATTTTGTTAGTCCACCGATGCCGGACGGCGCGGCGATGAATTCTCTTGAATGCATAAACTCAAAAGGCGAAAGTCAATTGCCTCAAAGACCGAGGTCCCTGATGGCAAGAAAATCTCATAGACGTTGAATCTCAGCTTAAGGAGAAACAACACTATGTGACGTTGAAGACGAAGGTAGGCAATGAATGCAACCTACGTCTTCCAGCTGAATCGAGAGAAGGGAATCTCAAGATTTCTAAACCTGTGCTTACAAATGACTGAAAAACGCTAACCGCCATTTCATTGCTGTCCGTTGGCAATGAAAGCGGGGCGTTCTTCAGTAATGAAACACAGGGAGTGCCGCTTGAAGAACTGCTTCTCATGGGCTGAACGTTTGGAAGTAGAGCTGGCAGGTTGGGGAGTAGGGCGAGTCTTTTTTTTCAATACCATCTGCTAATACGGGTGCGGGGTGAACAATGAACAATTGTACACTCCGAATACAAGATATTTGAGGACAAACTCAGATTCCGCAAAAATCAATTCGCATTATCGGATACGATGCAGCAAGAGACTATTACAGAATTCTTTTGTACCGTGCGGTAAACAGAAAGATGAGAGTCGAATAGATATCTGTTTAAAAATTCTCGCAATACCGAAACGACGATGAATACTAGCGTTTCACAGCAGTAGATGGTCATTTCATGTATGCGAGAATCCCCGTTAATCAGACTTAAGTCCGTATTGTTTGGGCAGAGATAGCGGTTGTTATTCAATCAAAGCAGGTGAGAAAGACATAAAAACAACCGTCTTATCTCAAAGCGGCAGCTGATACTGAAATGCCTCGGGCAATTCAATCGCAGTAGCTGTCGCTGACTCGTCATCCTGAGTTGCCAAAGTAATCCTTTCCACGAAGGAATGCGTTCGGCTAGAACCACCGAGCATAAAAAGATATGCTCGAGCAATTATATTTAAGCGAAAACGAATTTCGGTAAATATAAAAGCTTAAATGGTGTTGTTGTGACAAACACCATAAGTATATAAAAATTGAACTGGAAACTCCTGGGAGGTTGCAGCAACAACCCGGGTTGCAGTTCAACTAGAATACTTTTCGTCTAAGTCGCAATCCGTAGAATAAACCAGGATATGCGCCTACCCCTCGACCATTCAACGCTTACAGCAAATCATGTTCGCGAGGTTTATATACGTAGTATATTTGTAGGATTCTGAACAACGATCTCCATCCTAAAATTCTTTCCTTCAAGAAAACAAATAAGGATTGGAGATCGACCACCTTCGTTCTCTATAAAGAGAGTGAAGGAGAAGTCTTCCCTCGAAGGAAAGCTTCAATGGTGAACAGAATACTAAGACGAATAGTTCCAGCCAAACTGGATATTCCCCGTTCCCCCCCCGTTCTTCTCTATTCCAGGTGGTCGCCCCTACTGTGAGATAGTCTTCTTTCAGCAGCAGTCTTCTTCCTATGCTAGAAATTCCAGAATTCGAGCATAGGCGAGTTCCCGATTATCGTGTAACTATCGGGGATTCTCGTCTCGCTCACTTTGGACCGTGGTCTCGCATATGTGTTTTGGAGATCGTAGAAACTCTAACACTGATGCGCTAGAAATTCCGTAGAATTTCTAAGCAGTCTGCGAAACCCCCACCGAATTCGTCAAACGATATCGGCTGTGGTCCCTCTCGATTTCCGTAGAAAACGAGAATGGGGCAGGGAGGGGATCCTCCTCAAAACTACCGGGCTTACGTCAGGTAGGACCCGAAGGTCCCCCCTGGTAGCGCAGTCCCCAACGTGGGATCCTACAGAGAAATCTCTGTAGGATCCTTTCCCCTTTCCCTCGTAGCCGTAAGGAGAGAGGGTGAATGGGGGAGAATTTGGATACTCGCTCGCCTTCCCAGTGGAACTAGCAGTTGGAGAAGAGTAGGAGAGCAGCCATCGCCTTGCGCGATGGCCTCTCAGAGTCTGGGAAAACGTATCGTCAGGAGAAAACGTTTTCCCGAGGAGGGTTACGAACTCTCACTGTTAGGTAAGGGGTCTGCCGCCACTGTGAACGTCGTCTGGGTGGGGCTGATCGACACCTGACAGGAGAGAGCCGATACCGTCCTCCGACTCATTCCAGTCCTCGTCGAGGTCGAAACCTCAGGAGGACCGAAAGGAGTATTAAATACGGTGTCCGAGACACGTAGAAACGCCGCTGTACGCAGTAGAGGAGGTGGAAAAGTAGCATTGATCGACCGGCCAGAACTGAGAGAGCCTTCTTGTCCGGAGACGAGAGAGACGGTTCAAGACAGAATCGCAAGCTCCAATCGCGGCATACCCACCGTCGGTTTGGGTTCCCTCTCAGGGCCCCAAAACGACTCGAGCAGAGACATGGGCTCTGCTGGTGGGGAGCGGCGATCCTTCCCCCCGGTCGTTGTGCTGACGAATCAGTGCAATAACCTGGGTAAAGTTACTCTGAATCTCGGAAGTTACAGCGTCTTGAGGAGTAGGACCGTCCAGTCCCTCCAACAAGAGCAGCTCCCAGGACCCTCCTCCTTCAGAAGAAGGACCGCAACAGTCCCTGACGGTTTGCCTCCAATCACTGCGCGTACGTCCTGGTTGGTCCTAAGACCAACCTGGCACTGCGGCGTCGTGACGGGATCGTGAGCGGGCGCATACCTCACGATCACTCCTTATATCCTCGCTCTTCCTGGCGTTTGACCGAGGAAGTTGAAGTATCGGAGAGACAGAACTGACGCTACCCCCTCTCCCCCCATGACGGTCGCCTCCAATCACTGCGCGTACGTCCTGGTTGGTCCCTAAGACCATACGTGGCACGTGCGGTGCTCGTGACGGGATCGTGAGCGGCGCACCTCTCACGATCACTCCTAGCTACCTCGCTCTTCCCGGTGTAGCCCGAGGGAAGTTGAAGGTAGTGGAGATACAGACCTGACGCTCCCCCCCCCTGCTCGCTGGCAGGACCAGCGTACGTGGGGGGGTTGCAGCCGATCACCAACCCCGCTGGGTGGGGATCGTCTGCAGGCCTGGCCTGCCGCTCACCTGTGGCGAGCGGGCTCGACTGAGCACGTCGACCCCGGGCCCGTGCGTCAGACGAGCTGCTGCTGGTCACCGTATCCGCCCGGGTCCCTGTGGGAGCGGCGTTCAGGTGACCTGCAGAGCTCGCTTTCGCCGTGAGACGGTGAGCGTCCCTCGCGGAAACCGTCAAACCGCTGGTACCAGCCGAGGCTGGTACCGTCGGTCGAGGGGACCTGGGGGACCTCCCCAGCCTCAACCCGTGGCGGTCAAGAGACCGTCACGTCCACCCTGAGGGTACCGGCTGTGGCGCTGCGAGAGCGGCCGCTGGCCTGGCGAGAGTCACCTGAGCGGCTCTCGACAGTCTTCTGCTCCGTGCCTCGGTCATGACGCTGAGCGAACTCAGGCGTCTTAACTTTGGCTGCACGGTCAACCCCCCGAAGGAGGTCGTACACTCGGAAACTTTCTCGCGGACGAGAAACGAGCCGGTACCTGGCTTAGCAGCAGAGCTGCAAGACAGCAAGGTGTACCAGCGGTAGCCAGCACACCCTTGGTCCCCGTCTTCTTCTTCTCAGAAGGGGAGACGAGGCGGGCCGTTCCGAAGGAACAGGAGGACCAGCAGAAGAACCCCCCCGTCACACCGGAATGACGAGCCCTCGAAGTTCCCGAAGGATCTTCTTATGGGGGAAATAACAAAACCCGGTTACCAGCTGTCGCTGCGAGAGCGGCCGCGCGGCCCTGGGCGAGAGTCACTGAGCGGTTCTCGCCAGCCTTCTGCTCCGTGCCGTGGTCTTGGCGCCGATGAGAACTCTGGCGCGAAACTTTGGCTGCCCCGGGCGTCCCGAGGGAGAGCGTACACCTCGGGATCTCCCGCGAACGAAAGAGACCGAGCCGGAACCTGGCGTAGCGGCATTCGCCGCTAGCACCAGGCGAGGGAAGTACCAGAGCTAACCGATACTCCTCTGTCCCCGTCTATCTCTTTCCTTACGGAAGGGAGACGGGGCCCCGCTCCCGGAAGGAGCAGGAGGACCAGCAGAAGGACCCCCACCGTACCACCGAGGGGGTTGGGACTGGCCCTTAGAAGTTCCCGAAGGAGAATTCTTAGGGGGGGGAGGCAGCCTTCTTCTTCTTCGGCTTATGGGCCTAGAAGTCGAAGGGAAGAGGCAGCAACAGACGAAGACGAAGATGACACCTTCCTTCTTCTTCGTCAGCTCACGCGCAGGGACAGTCGTCAGGTCCTCCATCACCGGCCGGAGTCGGGCCTATTGCCGAAGCAACACGGCCCGACTGCACCTGTCCGGAAGGACCTGGGACTGGGGAAGACACGCCATGGGCAGGACCAGCATGGACAGGCGCAGGAACCAGGAGCGACAGGAACAGCAACCAGCTCAGGAGCGGCAGGAACAGCGGCAGCGGTAAACACAGAAAGGGACAGCCAAGCCAGTAGCGGGAACCACAATCAGCGACAGGTACGGCAGGCCCCCCAGCCATCGCCTCGTAGAATCATCGGCAGCCAGCGTGGTACTGGCGGCCGGTCCAGGGTTCGAGCTGCTGGAAAACAGCGGAAGTCTGGGGCAGGCAAACACGAAGAAAACACAGGCGGCGGCGGGCATACCCCTCCTCGGTACGGCGGCGACCGGCCCTAGAAGCGGCAGACGGCGTCACCGACACAGCATGGGGAGTGTAGCATAATCGGCAGTGAAGGTTGTAGTGGAGACCAACTCCAAGGTCAACCGCCCCAGACCTCGCTAGACTCTGCAGCAGATCGTGGATGCTAGGCACGCCCTGCAGCCGCAGTGGTCCATACCTGTCCAAGGTCGTCTCCCACGGCTGTAGCACCTGCGGTAGCACAGACATATTAGTAAGAGGGGTTCCCTCACGCACGGGGGGGGAGACATGCCCCACCCCGAAACGGAAGGAAGACCCCAAAACAAAATACGAGGAAGCTGAGCGGGGGGGGCAGGAAAGAAGACGAAGAATCGGATACCAAGGGAGTCGCGGGAGAGCTTTCCGACGACTTCCTGCAGACCTTCGCTCCCCTACCCCCTACCCCCGCACAGCAGTGAAAAGTAATATGAAAATGAAAACAGAATACTGCACTTGCGATTCACTTCATAGAACTTAAAGAGGGAAAAATCAATTCCGTAAGAGCGGAAAACTTGATCCATAATAATATGATGCTATCATAAATATATATGAAAACAACCAATACTGCACTTGCTATTTCACTTTCACAGCAATAAATCGTAAGGATTAATTCCCGGGTAAGAGCAAAGGAAATTGATCCAAAATTAAATTTGATGCAATTAATAAATGAAAATGAAAAGAAAACTGCATTGCGAATCCACTTTCATTGCATTCTATTGATACAAAATAAGAGGCTCTTGCCGAGCGCAATCAAGCTCTCGCAACGAACGCACAGGGCAAAAATATAATGAAGAGTACTTACATCTTTCAATTACACACTTTCGCCCAAAATCATGACTCGGCGCGAGTTAACGCCCTCGGCACCAGGACATAATTCAAGGGTTCAATTCATGAAAAGAGCGGAAATATCGCCGTCTCTACGGCGATAGCTCCATGTTGATTCATAATTAATTTAATGAAAATGAAAACAGTGTACTTACAGTTTCATTTTCAAGTCAAACCAAACCATTATAGAAAACACAATATAAACAAAGCATACGACCGATGAAGCGGGCAGAGAGCGATGACGAACACGTCCTTCACAACCCGCGGCCGAAAGCAAAAGTGATTCTTCACCTCTCGGGCGCGCGCACGATCGGACAAGCAGTTAACTACCGTTCTCCCTTGTTCGAAGCTTACGACCGTCCCAGCTGCCGCTAGTTACCTTCCTATTGTTTAAAGGACCGAGGGTTTTGTATTACGTATCGGAACAAACGACCTGATTAAAGCTTAGGCTGAGTTGAAGAGTGCTTAGTCTGTCCACAGAGTTCAACATCTTTTGTGGATTGAATTCCAGGCTTCCCGCCTAGATCTCAGCTAATGATACTAGATGCATCCATATGATTATTATTATTTTCCTTATCAGATATGTCTAGACATACTACATGATATTGGGCTGAAAATGTTCGGCAATGATAATGGGAATTCTGTGTATTTAATTACAGAAAATGTAATGATATAACATGGTAAAAACGTATGTCGAAACTGCAACCTTATTATATCGCTAATTGGCAACTCAAATCTCTTGCCGAAACGAAAAGCGCAATGGTCTTGCAGATCTCATTGTCTCGGCAATACCACCAAACTTGAATCATTTATGGATGCAACATAATAAGACTTATTCTTCCTTTTCTCTTCACATATTATACGCATCCAAAATCTGAAAACACCAGCGTATTCAGAGTGACTTTGTTGTATGAAAACACAAGTTTTATTTTATCTTGATCGTGTTAATGATACAAAATCCAATGATAAGTAAAAACAGGTAAAAGAATGAAATGCTTCTCTCATCATTTTTACTCATTGTAATTGCTTTATGTTTTATCTTATTAATTTCAGGAAAAGATGACTTAGTTGTACAATTAATACTGAATCCTGTGGTAGGACCAAACCTTCCCTATCTTGTGCAGAATGTGAGATAAATGAAGAAATATAAACATATTGTTAGATTTCTAAGCCACAGACGAAATTAATGAGACACTGAGTGAGCGGACTACCTCCCGGTACCAGCCAATCAGAGGTCTCCATACAGATGTCTCATAGGCACAAGAATCTACCTTAAATGAATTGACTATAATGGTTCATGGGAGAAGCTGAGGAGAGTACGTAAGTCAAGGAAGCAAAATCCTCAAAGGTGAGGAGCTTCTAGACCTATTATTATGTAGCCCTTGGATTTCTCGAGTAAAACTTTACTTTGGCTGCGTGGCCTGATTCCCGCCAGTGGCTGACGAGGCAGATTATCGCCTTTCTGGGGAGGTCCAGGGAGACAAAGGCCCCCCGCCAGGTCAGGGCACGTCGTCCTATGTTAGGTTAGGTAGGTTAAGATGCCATTAGGCCCTAAGTATAGTACAAAAGAAAGATCTATACTCTGTTTTTTTTTATCTGTCCATCCGCCTGTGGTGTTTGCGCATGGTAGCACTGCGTCCCGGCCTTTAAATAATATCCTATTTCGAATATTAACGGTGTAATTCACATACAGTAAATTATCAAAACACTTTTTAGTTGAAAATGTACATCAAAATATCCTTTTAATTACCTAGGCTAAAACTTACACACAGCGTAAATATTTAGCTAAAGCCCGAGACACAGTGTTACCATGCGTGACCACCACAGGCAGATGGACATATGGAAAAAAAAACATAGTATATAGGTACTAATAACTCTGTATCAGGTATTCCTTTGGAAATTAGGTAAGCTACAGTTTCCTAAAGTATCTGCGTTGCTTATATTAAAATTCTACCTTTGGTAGCTAGGCCTAGTATTCTTTGGAGGTTGACTGTAATTAACCCCTACAGGTAGTTAGTGGCTTCATATTCGCAGGACCGTTTCTTTCATAGGCTACAAAACTAGATTAACCGCCTAAGTTATCGGCCTAGGCCTACCTTCATCACTCTATTAGGTTTAGTTGGGCTATTTATCGTCCTCAAACTTCCAGGCCTAGCTTCGGTAGCAGGCTATTAGGTACCTAGCTACCTAGCCCTATACATAGCCTACGTTTTTTCTACATTACCTAGGTAGTAATCAACCAAACTTAACATTTAGGAACTACCTACTAGTATGAAGTCTGGATTAGGTATTTCTACAGCAGTAGTCCGCACGGACTGCAAGAAATGTAACCGCGGATACGACATCCACTAGGGATTGGGGGCTGTCCAATGTACCTATTTCGCCGTGTTTAGTAATGGCCCCTGGGAGTTACTAATTACAGTCGTCCGAATAAATATTACTTGAAATTCTTGTTCAGTAGGTAAAACTGCATAGAAAAACCGCAACTGTCATAGGTAGTCTGGGCCGCCGTGGATAAGTACCCTAGATCTACCCTGGATTAGATTTGGCCTACCATTCAAATTCACATAGGTCTACCTGTGTGGCTAGTACTTGGATAGCCTAGAGGCCTAAGCCTAGGCTGCCGGCATAACCTCCTGTAGCCTAGGCCTAGTCTGTACTCTGTAATAGCCTACCTAGTTAGGTAGGTACCTAGCCTAGTACCTAGCTACTCTAAGCCTTCCCGCTAGTACCTACCTTCCGGTGTCAGCAAGTAAATATGAGAATTACCAACAGCGACAATTAAACGCTAGTGAATAAGTATATACAAACAACTCATTACAGGTTAACGAAGTCGTTACCTCTTTTTAAAAGAGACTACACTTTTAACAGAACTGAGTCAATGACAGGTCTTCTGTCCCCTGCTACCTAATTGTACGCGGTGTCATAAATCGTTAGTCTCCCACAAATAAATAAACGTTGTATTTATGCGATTTCTTTTTACTCGCGCTATTATAATCACTAGGGTAACATACTGAATTGTAGCCTTACTTCTGATATATTATATTCTCGTTAGTTATTTAGTTTTCAAGGAATACTTGTTAACCTGTTTTACCGGGTTTCCTACATTACCAATCTTACACCAAGCAATCACATTTCGATATATATATATATATATATATATATATATATATATATATATATGTGTGTGTGTGTGTGTGTGTGTATTAATTTGGTAGTTTCCTCGTGTATCAAAAAATTGTCGTTTCCTACGCTATAAGGTAGAATATTACATTTTGCTGTGGTGGCACCGATATTGTTGTTGTTTACGAGTAATTGCCAGGTCGGGATCTTTCTCCATGGGCCTGTAACACATATGCAACACTTGCTGGGTATATTATATGAATTTAAAAAAATAAGTCGGATAATCCAAGTACTAGAGGCGCGTCGTGTATTTCTTTGGAAATTGCAGTTTCCTATAGTATTTTTGTTGCCATAAACCAATACGTTTAACAAGCAGATTCAAATTCTTTCGCATTTTTTATTCTCTGCATTGCACTTCATTTTCCTTTTATCGCTTTAATTTTTTAGTGAGCGTGTAAATGGAAAGAATTCTTTCATTAAATTATGTGCTTTCTTGTGACAGCAAAAATAACCTGGAGAATTATGTTTCTCAAAATTCAAACTAATGGAAAATTCTACTGCAAAATATTTAATGAGACCATAAATATATGAATTTACGTTGTATGAACGATACACACACACACACACACACACACACACACACACACACACATATATATATATATATATATATTATATATATATATATATATATATATATATATATATATATATATAATGAATATGTATTGTTACATGGTTTTGTGAAAATGGAAAACATGGTGTTGAAGAGTTGGAGGTCCTAACACGGAATCTATGATTATTTAAATTACAAAGACCAAAGAAATAAACTTTTCCAGTTACTACCGGGTCTATTCCTACTGTCAAGAAGTCAGCTGATTTTGATAAACACGAGTATCGGGTCTATTCCTTAGAAAACCTACTGTCAAGAAGTCAGCTGATTTTGATAGACACAAGTTCCGGGTCTATTCCTTAGAAAACCTACTGTCAAGAAGTCAGCTGATTTTGATAGACACAAGTACCGGGTCTATTCCTTAGAAAACCTACTGTCAAGAAGTCAGCTGATTTTGATAGACACAAGTACCGGGTCTATTCCTTAGAAAACCTACTGTCAAGAAGTCAGCTGATTTTGATAAACACGAGTGCCGTAAGAAAGAGCATTCTTGGAGCGTTCTATACTGCAAATATTTCGCAATCCAATAGTTTAGCGGCAAATTAGGAAAAAAAGTATGAATCAGCGATGAAACAATTTTGAGAAGTTATATAATCATACAGTTATTGAATTTTCGTGTTATTTTTAATTTTAGCACTGATTTTATTTTTTTAGGCATTTAATCTCCAAAAGAAGAATAAATTTAGTAGTATCTTACAGTGATTTCATAACAAGCAGACCCTTTTGCTGTAACGAAGCAGTTTCTAGCTATTCAAGGTAAATCTTATTCTGTGCAAATATAATGAGGTCATAGTAGATCGAAATTACTCCGTCACGACACCCAATTTTTTATTAACTCCAGAGGTCTATCTTCTAGTAGGTAGCCCATGTCTCTTAGCTAATACTAGAATTTGTTTAGCATAGCCTGTCAGATTTCACCTACCTTACAAGCTATATAGGTACTACCTAGGTAGGTATGACTTTCTGAATTACCTAGCTACTTAACTTGGCTCGACTTAGGTAAGTTACTGTAATATCCAAGGGGGCTTATTTCGAAAATTTAGGTAACTCGCGTAAGTAGTATAGGAATAGGCTATAGCTTAGTGATAAATTCTTTTCTACCCAGTGCTATGAACCGATATACCTAACCTACTAGCTAGCCTACTACCTACTAGGTAGTACCTATACTACTGTTTTATGACTACTCATCATACTACAAGCCCTATAGCTAGTTAAATTACCATATCCTACTTGCCTATTCGACATCATTGTCAGGTACCTAGCTAAATCCTTCGTTTTGCCAGGTCTTAACCTTCAAAGAAAACATCCCAACCTCACATAGGCTAAGACACACCAGCTTACCTGACCATGGAACTTTGCCACCCTGACCCCCTCTGGGCGTCCCAACAGTGACCTACCTATCCAGGAAACCGTCTCTTTTAACGTCCTGTACAATTAATCTTAAGCTTTTATATGGGAACTCTAAAAGTAAATGTTTGTCATAATGACAATGGTTGTTCTAGCCAATCTACCTATATGTGAGTAGCAGTAGCTATGCTGGTTAGCCTATTTAGTATAGTTCTTTACTTGGGAAAAAGTTCAGGTATTATTAGTGCACCATGTCTGCCCAGGTGAGGTTAGATTTCAAGACTAAATAAGTAATAAATGCCCTGAAGTTTCTTTTGATTCAATGTAGTTTTCTGTACAACATATAGCTATAGCCTAATGCTGTGTAAAGCCATCAACTATGACTGGCAGCTCTCCAGTTACTCGCCAGATGAGGTAGAGTGAGGGCGCATTCAATGGCTCTGGAAAACACTGCCAGATGCACAATCCATGGCTAACGTTACCTATAAATATAATAAAAACTACTGAAGTAAGAGGGTTGCAATTGGTTCATTTGTTGAGTGGATGATGGATGATCAAAATACCAATTTGCAGTCCTCTAGTCTCAGTATTTTTTTGAGATCTAAGGGTGGATGCACAGACAAAGCTGGCACAATAGTTTTCTTTTACAGAAAACAAAAAAATTCAAATAAATCATAAAAACAAAATTATTATCAAAATCAAGAATGGATTTATATTATACTGTAATTTTACCAGTTAACCATGTAGCTACAACATTTTCCCTAGTTTTCAGAATGAGTAATGATGCAGAAGTGCCGTTCACCAAAAAGATGCGAATTGTCACCAGAGAAATTCACAATGTCAGTGATGCCCTGATTAATGCCAAGCTTGGAATTGGTAAGTTTTGGAGTGAATATATAAAATACAAGATTGTACTGCACATAAGAAAAGTATTATTATGTTTGGTGTATGAATAATACATTGTACTTGTGGTGTTTCATTTGGAAGTTATTTATCAACTATTATATACTGTAAATTGTACTGTATTTAAAACATTTTGATTGTCAGTCTTGAAGAGTAATTTAATTTTCCTACAATTTATGTCATCGAACCTATTCGTTACATTTCGCTGTGAAAGGAAAGATTTGTAGTATACTTCTGTACTTCCTTCTAAAACTGGTTTCTACCCAAACAGCAATGTCAGAAAATCATGTATGGGCCGAGGGATTGCTGGTGTTTTATGAGATATTCCGATACCTAGAAGGAGCCATGGACCGTTACTCTCACACACTAATTGGCGAATTAGATGTTCCTGGTATGCGACGTGCCGAAGCTTTTGAAAAGGTAAGCTTCTCTTTCAAGTAAAGAACCTATTAAGAGGAAATCTATTTGATGCATGACCAGAAGTAGACTTTCATCTAGCCGCAGTGCTGCAGTTTGCATTTTTTTTTTTTTTTATCACAAACTCACAATATAAATGGCTCATGAAAGATATCTGCAATTTGAAGCATCAGATGAATTTTGTAGCCAACTACTATATTTTTCATATTATGTTAATGCTACTGTGCTGACCATAACAGGAAAATCTTATTAGTTTCACATTGTATTTATTCTGTCTCAGGACCTGACATACTACATGGGCTGTGACTGGAAGAAGAACTATTCTCCACGAGAAAGTGTGTGCGAGTACTTGAAACACTTAGAGACAATTGAAAAGGAAAATCCCTACTATCTGACAGCTTACATATATCATTTGTACATGGGACTCCTCTCAGGAGGGCAAATTTTGCGTCGGAAGAAAACTCTGTTGGGAAAGCTGAAGTTTTCACGAAAGGTAAAAATATTGTGTTATTATACAGTAGTCAGTTGCACTGAATCATGTTCTGCAATGCTGTATGTATTCTCATATTGTCTGATCTTGTGCTATACTTTCCTAAGTACAGAAGTTACTGTAACAAAAAAATACACATAAAACTTTTATATCTGGAATTTTACTGTAGGTGAATTTTGTAATGTACAGTACTTTATTTATGTTAGTTAAAATAAAGGAAACTAATACTTTATTGCACAGTGGTTCATTTCTAGTAGACATGCAAAAAAAATCTTTCATTAGTATCTCTTGACTTTTTTTTATTAGTTGATACAATAATTACAGAGGAGAAATGTGTAAAGAATATTACTAATTAATAGTAGGATGCAAAGTTACCTCAGTCTGAAATGGAGCTAAATCACTGGTGTTATGATTTGTGTCTATTGATGTTAAAGAATAGTAAAGAACTTTAATTCCTGAAATTCATAGTATTGCTGGAGTTGAGAGATTTCTCCAAGTGTAGTCAGTTGAAAAAATAAATTATTTGTAGATCAACTCAAGATCATTGATTGCAGTGGCTAATTTTTAGGAAAGGGAATGAAAGTTATGTTTCACATGTTTTATAGGTAGTCTGCTATTAGTACTCTCTCTTATATTTAAAGATTATAGATATTTTGAATATGTTTCAATGGCTGTAGGCAGGGACGTCATTTAGGGGGGGCTTGGGGGCGGGAACTGCGCCCCCCAAGACTTACATTGCCCCACCAAGCTTCAACTTGGCTCCCTCATGCCTCAAGCCCCAAGAAATAGCAGCAGCTGATTTTCCATTATTCCTACCAAAATTCAAATGTGTCATCATATTAATTTATATCCATCTGTCTACTAGCTACCAGTGAGGATGAGATAAATAAACAGTACTTAGTGGGAGTATATAATTTTTGCTGAAATACCTTGCTCATGTGGCTTCAAAAAGTACATATAAAAGCTCAAAATAAAAAAAATAAATAAAGAACCAGCTGATTAGGCTTGCTTCGCTTGCCAAACTGCCCTTGCCCCTTAACAAAAATCTGAAATGACACTCTTGGCTGTAGGTATTGCTGTGTAGAAAATTTAGAAATTTACAAGACTATCTTGCATGGTACTGTATGACAGTTCTTTCAGACAAGATAACATACTGCTGTGCTTATACTATTCTTGCAACATGTTCTCTTAACATATACATATATACTGAACTATGCTTTCATTTTAGGAGAAAACTGAAGGCATGGCAGTCACCGAGATAACAGAGGGAACCATAGCATCCGTGAAGAAAAGGATTAATGAAGCCATGAATAAGATAGCTGAAGAAATGGATGAGGATTCTCGTCAGAGGCTCCTGGAAGAGAGCAAGATGGTGTTTATCCTTAATAACAAGATCGTTCATTCGGTGCAGGGCGCAGGGGCAGTCGTAGCAATCAAGCTGCTAAAACTGGGTGTCTGCGGACTATTTTTTGCTCTTTTGTATAGGTATATTAAGAAGTTTACCTTGGGTTAACGCAAAGGTTCTAGCCTTTCAAGGCTGTGATATCAAATTCAAGGAAGGAGAAAATATTCTATTCGACAGGTTTCGAGGAAAGGCTTGAGTCCATCGATCACCATATATTGTATTGTAAATACTGTAGAATAGTGTAAATATTTTTGGGGAGCAGTAAAAACTTATTGTAATGACATTTTTCTCTGTATATACTGTATAATACTCCATAATTCCCTCAGTGAATGGCTCTGATGTATATTCTGCTAAATGATTGTTAACTTTTTATTGACCTTTTAGTAGACTATTCAGAGATCAGCATGTTGTTTAATAATTAATTTTTAGTGTGCTAAAAGGTAACCTGCATTGCTAGAAGTATATTGGTAAAGTTTTCTTAAGGGGTTTAAACATTTGTTAAACATAAATTCTAATAGTAATGTTATGTATTTAAGAATGCTTTTAATTAATTTGTTCCTCTTTTTAAATGCAATAAAAAGTCTCAAGAATCTCCATTCTTTGCTAAATAATGTGTGAGTATGTTTATTCCTACAGTGTGATAAGAATCGCATAAATTTTTGTAATGGTATTAGTCTGAAGATTTAACAATGATTATTGCTATTTTATGAATTTTTGTTTCATAAATTATTATGAAATGTGACATTTGTATCACCTCCAGTTTAACTGGCTTTATATTTGATGAATGTCATTAGTACTGACATTCATCAGATTCTTCCAAACGTGTTGCATATGATTGACTTACAGTCTTAAATTTTGTACTATTTTTTCATTTATATTTACAAATCTGTAAATGGATACAGATGGTTTATATACAGTTGAAATATGACCTGACTTCTTAACATTAATTTTGTTAAATTCAAATTATATATTAAAACTTTCATTTTAGTTTCTCTTTTCCTTGAACCAAGATGTTGATAACCAAACCCTATGTAATACTTATACTTAACTTTAGAGTTCATAACATGACTGTGGTTCCTATTCATTGCACAGTGAGACTTACAATTGAATCAGTACAATATAAAAATATTTTTTGTTTTTGTTTTTATCTGCACTGTATACCTATACCAAGATCAAAAGTTAAAGAGAACATGGATTCCATTCTATTAAATAGGTAACAAAAATCAAAGACATTTTTTCTTCACTAAAAAGCTTTGAATGAAAATACTGTATAGAAACATTTAGATGTAAATGATGAGATACAAAACTGTTTCTCACTGAGGATCAACCTGAAATACTACACTGTACATCTTTAATTGTCATGGGATAATGCTGAAAAGTTGGAATTTTGTGTTGGTACATTTGTGGCCTGATGGTGCAAGCACAGCAGTTTAATTTTAATTATTTACAGAATTAGATGGCACAATACAGATTGTAATGGTGAATGCAGAAAGTACCTGCATGCACTTGATTATGCAGTATATTGTAGTACTAGTAGTAGTATGTGTTCATTCACCTAGTAGGCTATATGTGTATTGGTCTAGTAGGCTATATGTGTATTGGTCAAGACAAATGACAAAACAAAGAACAAATTTGGTTTCATATTCATACAACCCAACACACATTACACATTATATATATATATATATATAAATATATAGGATATTTCAAATTCATTATACCTTGGGAATACATAACTTGCTACCAAAAGGCTTTACTGTACCAGTAGTATGTATGATAAGTACCTAAATTTGGCCTGGTCAGGTTCGATCCTATGCCTTATGGGTATGTAATACAACAGGTATATACTACTTGTCCACTATGCCATCATGTGATATCTCAGGTGGGTACACACGTGCGAACCGAACCTTGTATTGTAACCGATTCTTATAACAAAAACGCAAGAGTGGACGGTTTCTCGAACCCGAACCCCGAACCCGCGAGGTTCGGTTCGAGGCTCCGTTCGCCCTCCGTCCCGGCAATTGTCGGTTTTTGAGCCCCGAATCAAAGGGAGGTCTCTTTGAACGTTACGCAATGTGTGGACGGGACCTGTATGACACGCGTATCAACAGAGGTTGCTGAACTTGTTAACACCGACTATGAACAAGGCCGTCCATAGTAGTAGTCCCTTGTTTTGATCAGTCAGTACGTATATGTCTACCAAGGCTGATTGGAGTGAGGAGGAGGTCCTTCAATTTATTAGTTATTACGAAGAAAAGACTTTACTGTGGCCAGAAACTTCTTGGAATCTCATGTCAGCGAGTAATTCCCGACCACTGTATTCTACCCTTCTAGTATATAACCTTGATTGCCACCATCTTCTTTTATTTAGCTTCATCTTCGTTAAATAATGTGTATAAATATACGGGGCAGCTGCTACTTGCATGGTGGCCATCGTCGGTAAACAACCCGGACAGAGACAGACTGAAGATCGCAGCGGATTGTAATGAAGTTACATGTTTAACGTGGTTACGGTTCGTCCTCAACATTTTGACACCTTGTATCCGTATATGCGTAACTCGGTTACATATACAAGGTTCGGCTCTCACGTGTGTACCCACCTTTAGACTTTAAAGGAAATGTTATCACATATATTTCCCTTAAGGTGTTAGTTATTTTCAAGCTCCACTTTATATATATATATATATATATATATTATATATATATTATATATATACATATATTATATTATTATATATGATATATACATACATATATATATATATATTTATATATGATATGTATGTATATATATTATATATATATATATAAATATATATATTCTATATTATACATATATATATATATATATATATATATATATAATATATATATATATATATATATATATATAATATATATATGTATGTATATATATTATATATATATATATATTATAATATGTATATATATATATATATATTATATGTATGTATATTCATAGTCCGCGTGCCAGGAATTAAATAAATAATCCAAAATTTTGACTTTTCAAAAATATATATGTACCTTGAGCAAACATGTCTATAGATAGTACTGCCTGAGGGGGTGGGGCCACACAAGCTATGAACAGAAAAGTAGAATATCTTAATGGAAACACCAAAATTACTTTTCAAAAGGATTGAATGTAAACGTAATTTGTCCACTAAAATAATGTAATGGTAGATCTATAAGGTAATCGAAGATATAATTTACAGGAGCACTGGCTGGCTCCATGGCACGTGACAACACTACTATTCATAACAGTAAAACAAAGGTATCACCGAATTGCAAGTGAAATCACTTACCCAATGGGATCTCGTAGGTGCATGAGATACGGATCAAGAACTTAAGACTAGCAACATTAATTAATACTAGGCAGTGGAGCACTGTAAGCGAGCTTCGTTAGAATCCCAGTGATAATATCCCAAGATTATCACTTGCAGAATAAGTTGAGTGACACCGTTGATCTACAGGAGGAGGCACACAACGGGGCCAGTCTACACGAATCTGCAAAGCAGTCAGAATTGAAATGCAAATATCAATAATGGTAGATTCTCGGACATTCCACTGAGGGGTGAGAGATGTGTATTTCTGGGGATATAAGTTCACTCTCGACGTGGTTCGGAAGTCACGTAAAGCCGTTGGTCCAGTTGATGAATAACCACTGGTTCCATGCAACGTAAAAACACATCAAACAAAGAACCGGCCGGCTCCCGGGCCGAGGTTATTTCCGGGGCTCCCTGTACCGAATATAATGAATCCGAATTGTGTTCAGGGCGGCCTGTACGGTATCCTAGAAATGCTTCTTGCGTTCAGGGTGTCCCGTTGATGAAAGAATATGAACTTGCGTCCAGACGACCTTGCTTGACACACTGGAGGTTTTTTTTTTATTAATATATATTTGTTGTACATGTGTGTTTTATTAATAATGTCATACACTACACCGGGATCAGTGAACAAATTCGAATTTAGAACTGATATTCACAGGGGACAGTCTGCTTTTGCGTTCAGGACGTTTTTGCCTAGTATAGGCTTATGAAGGCTTATACCAATGTTGAACAGTTTTGCGTTCAAGGTGCCTTTTGCCCTCTACTAATGTTAGATGGTGTAAATCAGTCTTGCACTAAGGGCGTTTATTTGCCCTGTATTGATGCTGGAAATCAGTTTTCCGCTAATGGCGTTTTTTTCGGCCCTGTATTGATGCTGAAAATCAGTATTGCACCTTTTGTAGTGTAGCGATGCAGGATAAAGGTCTTGTGTTACTTCAGGATAACGCCTTTTCCCCTGTACAAATGCTAGAAATAAATAGATTGCCTTTTGCCCTGTAGATAGTGTTGCATTCAGATGGCTCTTAGTGCCCTAGCTGTCACCGTTGCTATATATATATATATATATATATATATATATATATATATATATATATATATATATAATATATATATGTACGTCTATTTGCTTGTATGGCGCTTTTACGTTGCATGGAACCAGTGGTTATTTAGCAACGGAACCACTTAATTGCTTTACGTGACTTTCGAACCACGTTGAGAATGACCTTCTATCACCAGAAATGCACATCTCTCACTCTTCAATGGCATGGCCGAGAATCGAACCCGCGACCACCGAAGTGGGGCGCAAACACCATACCAACCACGCCACTGAGGCGCTTGGAGACGTTTGTTTGATTGATTGATATATGATCATAGCCTCCTTATTTTGCCACCAGGGAGATGCAAAATTTTGATTCCTCAATTTTGATAACTTTAATTAATTGTAATATGCCTATTTGGTTGATTGATACATGATAATAGCCTCCTCTTTTTGTTACTTTGTGCATTGTTTCAGAATTGCATATTCTCATCAAAACAGTTTAATTGTTAACATGCTGTTCAACCGACAGAAAACTCTTGACACCATGAGCACATGGTCCCTGTATTTTGTACATTTGCAGAAAGTTTCTAACCATTTTATTCTAATATATCTAAAGATGTTAATAACATTTCATTCAAAAAGGGGCATTATTGAGTTTTGGTGAAAATAATTCTGAATTCGAATTTGTTTACTGATCCCGGTGTAGAGTGTAGGCTACGACTTTATTAATGAAAAACACATGTACAACATAATAATAATAATAATAATAATAATAATAATAATAATAATAATAATAATAATAATAATAATAATAATAATAATAAAAGCTTTCAGCGTGTCAAGCAAGGGCGCCCTGGACGCAAGTTCATTTTTCTTCATCAGTATACAGGGCGCCCTGAACACAAGAAGCATTTCTTGGATTCAGTACAGGGTACTACCCTGTACTCAATTCGGATTTCTCATTATTTGGTACAGGACGCCTTGGAAATAACCTCGGCCATTGGGTACAGGGCGCCCTGGAAATAATCACTCCGTTTATTTATTTTTTGTTTTCACGGTAATTCACCTGCTGATTAGGCATTAAGGAAGTAGACACAGCTCCTCCTACTTTGGGGATTTTAGAGGAAGGGAGACCTTGTTAAACAGGGTGACTGTCATTTGCTCTTTAACCTACTCCCATTTATATAATTTAACAAAATACAATAACTAAATGAACACAGATTCCTCAAAAACCAACATATTACATTCATGTTTACTTAATGGGGGTGGAGACGGAAGGCCAGGAAAGTGGGTTTAGGAGGGGGGGGGGTTAGGGTGAGGGAGGGATGTAGGGAGGAGCGGGATTGGAGAAAAGCACGTTTGAAAGCATGTAGGTTGGCAATACTGGCAACACCTTGTAAGTCAGGAATAAACGGCGTAACTAACATCATTTGACAATGCACTATATTACCAAAAAAATTAGGACGAGGTGTCTTGTACACTGTGTTAAAGTTCCATCTCGATTAAATAATTAGTTTGAAAGATATTTGAGAAAAACGATGACGCGCAGTCCCTGAAATGCATAGTAGTGGAGCACCACTGCTCATTAGGTACTCAAGGAAAAATGTCAAAGTCCCCCAAATCGGACTTTTTCTGAGAAATTATCTGAATATCTAGCTTGAACATAACCTTAATGCGACCTTAAGACCCATTTACACGGGCCAAGTAGAGAGGCAAGTCAAGTGAGCAAGTGGACTGCTTCTATTTTAAAGGCAACTTTAAAGTGTTTTAATAATTTACTGTGTGCGAATTACACCGTTAATATTCGAAATAAGATATTATTGTAATTGTTGAATGTAAGCTGAATGTAAGTGTCTAAAGCCCGGGACGCAGTGTTACCATACGCAAACACCACAGGAGGGTGGACAGATGGAAAAAAACCGAGTATAGCTTCTCAGTTTGTGCTGTGCATTTGTAGCATGCATATACGTTCTTTGTTTGGCAATGCATCTTACGAAGACTGTAATTTAAAATGTGTCCAAGTTACTGTACAATGAGATATGTTAGATATAATGAGGAGGAGGTTACTCAAGAAAAGCGAATTTGGGTAGGGGAGTGGATAACAAGGAGAAATGAACATGGTACCTCAGCAACTCTTTTAAGAGATCTGTTGGTATTGTGAAACGTGAAGATCCCAATGAATATGGATCCTGCTTAAGAATGTCCCCAAGAGTTTTTGACAAGCTACTTAATGCAGTTGGCCTAGAGATACAGACAAATGATACTTTAATTTGATGCTCCATATACAATAGAACAAACTTGTATGTTGCATCTTCAGTCCACTTTGCAGGCATTTCTGAATATATAAAACAAAACAATGGGTAAAATAAAATTCCTGCATTCAGCACAACATCAGTCCTGCAACTGAGCTGGAATGAAGATAATAAGGGTTGGCCAGTGATGAATGGAGGGTAAGCAACTTATTGCCTCAAAATATAGACCTCGTGTCTGTTCACTTGACTTGCTCTTCAGCTTGACTGTCAACTTTCTTCGTACTTGACTCGCACAAAATATTGGTCAAGTGTAATGTTTACACACGTCAAGTTACTTGAAGCAAGTTACTTGCACAGTTGACTTGCCTCTCTACTTGACTGTGTAAATGAGACTAGGATCTACAATTCAATGAAATGGGCAAAGCTTATCATTAACAATAATCACAAAGCGGATGAACAGATAATGAACTCCTAACCTTTCATGGTCACACGATACACTTTCTACTTGGTAATAACCCGACTGTTGCAATTAAAAGTTGAGGAGAACCGTACTCAGCCTACCTCTTACAAGTAGGTGCTCTAAGGAAATATGACGAATCAAGTTGAGTAAGTTACCCCAACGTCACCTCTATGACGCTATGTTAGAACTTGTTTGTTATGCACAACATATTATTCCTTCATTATCTCTCGTTAATGATTGCACAGACATTTAACATTTTAGTCAATTTACTTTTTGCGTTAGTCATGTCACCCCCTAGAGAATACAGCAACAGACAGGAATGTGAAGACGACCGTCACGAAATGCAGATGTGGCCCTGTTGCCATTCTTCTTTGTGCTTCGACCTGAGCGTTGCAAAGTGTCTATCGAGACAGTGATCCTTCTTTTTCTCGATAATAATGGTGAGGGCAAAAGGGGTTTGGTAAAAAAGATTAGGGACAGGTCAGTCAGACCTCACTTGAGCCGTGTGAATTGTCGCAGCTTGGAGGGCATTGCCTCAGTGACGTGGTCGGTATGGTGTTGGCGTGCAACTTCGGTGGCCGCGAGTTCGATTCTCGGGCATTTCACTGAGGTGTGAGAGATGCGTATTTCTGTTGATAGAAGTTCACTCTTGACGTGGTTCAGAAGTCACATAAAGCCGTTGGTCCCATTGCTAAATAACCTCTGGTTCCATGAAACGTAAAAAAGCACCGCACAAACAAACAAACTTGGAGGGCAACTATAGCTCATAATGGTTTCTGTCAAATTAGATCAGGGACTGTAATACAAAAGACTACAATGGAGAAAGGGGCTCTGTTCCCTTAAGTACATGTGACCCTTTTTGAGGTCTGGCATATGGCCGGTAGCTAAACCTGACAAGGAGATGACAGGCTATAAATTGTGTCTGACATGTCGTCAAATTGACATTAAAGTGGTTTCCATCTTCACTTTATTGTTGAGGACAAAAGGAGAAGACTGAAGCATGGTACACACTATGCCATCATGTATCAGCTACGTGAAGCAGTAGTGGTGTTGAAAAAAATTAATAGCGGCCAAACTGTACTGCAACACTGCTCACTTGTTCTCGCAGTTCAGCTTTCAACGACAGGATGTCTGCCGATGATGTACTTTGCCAGGAGACTCTACTGTGGGGTGTAGTTGCTGTGTGTGCTACAAAAAAGAAACTTTTGAGGAAGAAACGTAGAACCTTGTGGTGTAAGCAATGGTTTTCTCGGCGACCTCTCAAGGGAAGCTTCTATGAAATATTTTTGGAGCTACAAGTTGAAAATCCAACAGACTTTGAAAATTACACAAGAATGCCAATCCTTGCATTTTATAAATTGTTGGAAAAAAATTGAACCATATATTTGTAAGCAGGACATTAGCTTTCGAGACAGCATATCACCAGGAGCTCGTTCTTGCAGCTGAAGGATCGTATGCAAGCCTTTAATATTCAACCAGGATTTCAAAATAGAGCCTCGGTCTAATCATCCCCGAAACCTGTGAAGCCATCTATAATGTCCTTAGGGAGGATTATTTGAAAGTAAGGTTCAGATATAGGTACAAAGTACACAATTATTTTTTTATTACAGGAAACGCAACTCATCAAAACACCATAACTTCGGAGCTCCAGAGTCCAGACTTCTGTGATGCTTTGATTGCAGACATTTCCCTGTAGAATTGTGTCTTCAGGGTGTGCAGCTTTTTAGTAATGTCTTCATTCCGCAATGTACAGTTTACAAAACTCGATAACTGATTTTATGGTTTCCAAGCTTGCACTCCTGATGTTTCTCATCTTGTAATGCTTGCCTTTGATGTTCCAAAAAGATGGATGTTCCTTCAGTAATTCAATAAAATGTAGTGTTAGTCCTTGTCCTCTCAAGGGGTTGGCGGGTGGTGGTGAGCGGACATCCTCCCCCTCTGAACGTTGGTGCACCACTGAGCTGCGCAATGAAATGGCTCGGCCCCAACAACATGTTGGTGATGCTGCTTCGTGTTGAAAAAGCCATTTTTAACGCATCCATCTAACACTGCGAGCATCATGATGCATAGTGTGTACGGGGCTTTAAATAAAAAAAACTCTCACAGCTTTCTAAACAATCAAAACAAGAAATGTGTCACTTGTACTGGATTCTGACATAAAGCATTTTACTCAAGTTTTTTGGTTTTTTCTCTATTTCATATTCTTCCTTATATTCAAGGTCTCCTTATTTTACTCCATCAGTTATTTCTTTAAGTTTTCGAGTTTGGTTTAGGAAAAGAAAATAAGAGTACAAATGAATGCTCGTAAATATATATATATATATATATATATATTTATATATATATATATATATATATATATAATATATATATATATATATATATATATATATATTCTATTTACCTGGGAAGGGACTTTAAATCCTGATCATGGAAGATATTTTCGTGATCTAAGTGAGGAAAGGACTTACTTACCATGAAAATTTACGTATCTGACTGAAAATTACGGGGTCAGATAAAACGTAAGAAGGAGATGAGCTGAAGTCCTTTCTCGACTGGGAATGCTGCAGATAAAACACTTAGGTTCATTTAAAAACACATATATTTTATATAACACAAAGTCACAAGAATGGCTAATAAATTAGACAGGTAAACAGAGTCCTGTTGGAGAACTAAATTACAATAACAGAATAGTAACTGAAGATGCCAGGGAAATCCACTTCAAGGGCAATGTATAGAGTAGGCTGTAGTGGTGAGAACCACGGCGCACATGCGAAGTCAGAACGGTGGGATTCCACAACATGCAACTCCCTCTGCAATTGAGAAGGCATGTGGTTACGTGACGAAAAATAAATGCAATCAAAGGAAAAATCGAGTGCACGGAAGGCACCAATTTGAAACACTTTCGAACTTAAATTAATGCACTGCACAAATGAAGGTCAGGTCTATACAGAAAATTGCACTCGGAAATCGAAAATGAATCGATAAGATATAAAAGAATTCGTGACCGTTGAAAAACCTCAAATCCGAGCACTTTACCTTACGTTGGAGAGATGGTGTCCAGTGGAGGACTGGCCAGTTTGCCCGATGGTAAGTGGACTCCTTATAAATAAGACCATGGAAAATTCCATGACTGATTTACATTTATTAGTGAAAATTTTCCAATAATTTTTTTCTGTTTCCACTTATGCTTTTTCAAATATTTTGCGTATTTGTTATGTCACTTTATCATAGTATTGTGGCTGAGGGTGGGAGTAGGGACCCTTTTTGTCACCTGGCAACCACAATTTTTAATTAAAATTAGCACTGGAAGAATACTGGGCTAAGAAAAGTAGCCACATGTATGGAATCTGGCTCGGACGGAGCGGGATCGAGGGGCAATGTCGCTGGATCTGCTGCCAGGGGTTCTCTGCCAGTCGGTCGGGGCCGTTCTGCAGCGAGTCGTCGTTGCTGTCTAAGGTGCGTCCACACGGTCGAACAATGTCCGACGGAAAATATGTTACCAATTAACAATTGTCTGCCGGTCTTTGCCTTGTGAGCAGAGTACAAGCACTGGTATACAACCTCATCTGGTACCACTGTTTGTTGCCAGATGTACTTCCATCGCTTCAACGCTTATGACGTCATCCTGCTTCGCCTATGAAATGGTAACAATGTTTGTCCGTCGGACGTTGTTCGACTGTGTGGACGCACCTTAAAATTAAGCCAGCCTTGTGCTAGCACGGGCTCTTGCTCTTGGAGCAGCCCGTAACTGGATGAAAGTCATCGTCTGCGGAGCCTTTTATGTCCTTCCATCAGAATTAGCTTCCCATGCTTTGGGCATTCCCTTTACTATGGGCGCGCACACAGGTTGTTAGTGGGGTCCTGTTGACCTTGTGATTGCTCGGTTGGCGGCATGGCCTCAGGGCAATGGCCTTCAACTTTCGCTTTTGGTTAATCTGCATAGCTGATGGGTTTGGTGCCTTTGATGAGACTTTGTCTCCAAGTGGCTTCGTACCTGGAAGAAAGGTTTCAGGGCTGTTGCAGGGTCTACAAGGATTAACAGAGTCTCCAGGGAGCGATAATAAGAGATTTAAGAAGGGCCAATGTTTTTCATGACCTCCTTGGCAGTCAGGAGTGTGATTAAAAGTTACTGCAGTTCTTTTGAGAAGAATACAACAATTCAAGTTTATGGTGAATTCTCTTAAATGAATAAAAGTTATTTTTTACTGTTCATTCCTTTGCAAAGCTTGGAAGATGAGTTGACTTGGGAAGGGTGACCTTCAGTGTAATTTACACACACACACACACACACACACACACACACACACACACACCACCACACACACATATATATATATATATATATATATATATATATATATATATATATATTAGAAATAGTATGACCAGCAGAA